>NC_048223.1:123729417-123745865 GCF_002007445.2 Ailuropoda melanoleuca
GTTGTACAACTTTGAAGAAGTTAATTATCTTTTCGAAGTCTTGTTTCCTGATCTGTACTTGGGCCACTGGGGTTGTTCTGAGCAGTAACAGTAAGGGAAGGGTCTGGAACAGGGCCTGACCCATAGTTTGGTAACGGTGGTGGTCTGTGGTATTGGCAGGGGGACTGGGTCAGCGTCGTTAAGACAGATGTGGATTGCGAGAATGTTGTTCTGGCGTCACCAGTGTGCACTCACGGTGGTTTTCATGTATACGGAGGTTGATCTGGAAATGATCTAGGCGATGTGCCTAGATATGTATACTCACACATACATAGGATGGGTATGCATGTATATGTGAGTATGTAGACACACATCTATAAATACAGATGTGTGTACATGGCTTGTATATGCATAAGTATATATGCACACACGTGTGCATGCACACACCCCCACACTCCCGACTTCCCAGTTCTGCGTGCTCAGAGGGCCTAGAGGCAATGCTATCTCAGGAGCCACGGACATACCTTTCTGACATGGGCATGCAATAGAAGGAATAATCATCGCCAGGAGCTGTGGTGAGCAGACACTTTAAGCTTTGTGGGCAGGGACAGTTTCATCTGAGGACCAGAGATGGACAGTCCCTCAGCCTCCTGAGGTAAATGACTACCCTCTCCTCCAGCACGAGGAGAAGTGTTGTCTTTTCTGGTGTCTTCCATAGATGAACTTGAGTAGGGGAGGAGAGATGTTCCCCTGTGTCTTGGTCTCTTTGTAATTTGGCCTGCTCTCCCAGGGATATGCCATTAAGAGGGAACACTTTCTACCTCACGGAAAAATGCAGGGTTATTAGAATATCAAGCAACCTTGTTTTCTTAAAAGGAAAGCCTTCTGTGTTCTCATTAAAGAAGTAAGTAAGGACTGGATTAGGAACAGCCTCATATGACCAGTGTCTGCCATCCCAAAGAAGGTCTGGAATGAGATTGTACTGGGGTGAGTGTCAGCAAACAACGCTGACACACAAGACAAAACTGGCCCGGTCATTTTTTATAAATAAAGTTTTATTGGTACCCAGCCACACTCCTTTGTTCAGATATGTCTGTGGTGCTGTCACAGCACAACAGCAGTGGTGATAGAGGCTGTGGGGCCTGAAAGCCAAAAACATTTACAATCTGGTCCTTCATAGAAAGAGCGTGCCGGCCCCTGGTCTAGAGATAAGCTGCCCACATGTAGCCACTCCATGTGTGGCCATGTAAATTTTAATTCATTGACATTAATCACAATTAAAAATTCAGCCCTCAGTCGCACTCACCACGTTACAGATGCTCCACAGCCGTGTGTGACTGGTGGCTACCATTTTGGACAGTGCACATTGGGAACGTTTCCATCCGTGAGGAAAGCTGGCTTGGGAAAACTGTGGTCACCCTGGCATGTCTCTCTTGGCTCTACCAATGTCTAACGCAGCTTGGATTATAATGGCAACCATCGTAGAAGGCGGCAAGTTGGTGCATATGCGTGTGTGTGTGGCTGTTCTCTATGATTATTGGTGAGGACATCTATCTATTTCTCTACCTACCTATCCATAAAGATGGAATTACTTCTAAAATGTCTCTGGACAGCCAGCCTATGGCTGATGTCAATGAGTCCCGGTAAAAACTAAGCCACTTGGACCTTGGAATTTATCAGTTTTATATATACAAATAGGTTGATACAAATATGAGCCTTTGCATGCATGGTCATAGGAAGGTCAGACACCATCTAGGGCCTCCTGTAAAGGGTACGAAGCAATGGCCGTAGTATTCCCCATGGGCTGAAGATGGGGCAAGAGAGATAAGAAATAGGAAAAGGAAGAAGGTGAGCTAAAGTTTTGGTGCCCGTGAGTCTTGCAAGAATGAGAATGATAGAGACTCTACAAAAGATGACAGGGAAGGGACCACGGGTTTACTTTCAAAGAACGTGTTAAGCAGAGTAATGATGATTGGGACCTTAGCCCATCTCAGAATCAGGCTGAGCACAGCCAGTTCTATATAACAGACCCATGGCGAGGAGCTTGGACTTGGCAATAGTTCCACCATCTTGGATGGGTCAGGACTGGGGGCAGAATAGGAGGTCCCACTTGTTGAATAAGGCAGTGTGCAGTGCAGAATTAGAAGGCCGGTCATGGAGCTGCACAGTACTTATGGATGGGTCCCAAGAAGGAACAGAGGAGAAACTCTAGGTGGCTTAGGGGCCTATAGGCAAAGGCCCCGGGTTGTGTCTTTAGAAGCTGGGCTTTCTTGACCTTGGGTTGCCCAAGAACCAGCAAGAACAAAGCAGAGATTCAGATGGCAGAAAAGAATTGAATTGATATATATCTGTACATCTCGATCTGAAATGGGCCCTGCCTCTCTTCTCTTGGTTGGTCTTTAAGCTTGTCATAGATTTAGGTGAGTGCTGGAAGCACTTGAAACAGGGGTTTCCATAGCGGACCTTCAAACAATGGAGCTTAATGCAGATATGAAGTAATTAGAAGTAACGATAAGAAACGGTATTGATTTTTAGTACATAGTATCGAGCACATCAGGGACAACAGAGATGGTGATGATGGTGATATTAACAGCGATGATATTGTCCATCCATTTCAAGCTTATTATATGCCACATGCACCATTCCGGTAATAGTAATTATTATTGTAATAGCTTCAAACTATTGTGCTAAGCACTATATTCACTTTTTCTTCGTACATGAACCCAGAGTATGCTTTTCAATTACATTTTTTTTCAATTGCCCAATTTTGATATAATGGCAAATTTACAGATAAGTTGCAAGAAGAGCCAAAAAATTCCTAGATACCCTTCTTTAAGTGTTAACATTTTACTGTATTCGCTCTATCCTCTCGTCTCTCCACTTTTTCCTGAAATCCGAAGATTCTTACGACTACAATACAACTAAGTTAGAAACTTAGCATCGGTTTGCTACCATTAACTGATCCTTGGACCTTATTCTGATTTCACCAAGGGCCCCCCGTGAAATCCTTCCCAGCAGAAGAAAATCCATTTGGCACGTGGGCTTCTTAGAGAAGTTCCTGAGTCTCATACTTCGTCACGTTCGTGTTTTTGACATATTTAAGCCAATTATTTTTCAGAGGGTCCCTCCGTTGGCGTTTGTCTGATGCTCTGTCATGATTAGATTTAGATGTCACGCTTTTGCCGGGCGTCCCGCAGAATTCACGGGGTGTCCTCAGTGCGTCGTAGTTGGAAGGCCGGTGCGGGTCTGTCCCGTTACTGTGATGTTGGCTTTATCTCTTGGTTAATGATGGAAACAGCACTTTGTCAAGGATCCCCGGCTCCTTTCAGTGGCGAATGGTATCTAGAAATACCATCTGGTCATGAGGTATGTCCGTGGCTCCTGAGATAGCATTGCCTCTAGGCCCTCTGAGCACGCAGAACTGGGAAGTCGGGAGTGTGGGGGTGTGTGCGCTCACGTGTGTGCATATATACTTATGCATATACAAGCCATGTACACACATCTGTATTTATAGATGTGTGTATACATACTCACATATACATGCATATCCATCATATGTATGTGTGAGTATACATATCTAGGCACATCGCCTAGATCATTTCCAGATCAACCTCCGTATACATGAAAACCACCGTGAGTGCACACTGGTGCACACTGGTGACGCCAGAACCAACATTCTCGCAATCCACATCTTAACGACGCTGACCCAGTCCCCCTGCCAATACCACAGACCACCACCGTTACCAAACTATGCGTCAGGCCCTGTTCCAGACCCTTCCCTTACTGTTCCCTTACTGTTACTGCTCAGAACAACCCAGTGGCCCAGTGGCCCAGTGGCCCAAGTACAGATCAGGAAACAAGACTTCGAAAAGATAATTAACTTCTTCAAAGTTGTACAACTAGCAGAGGTGGCACGCGTACGCTGAGTCTCTCCGCCTGCCGGCGCTTGATCCAATGGCCTGCGGAGACACCGCTGCCCCAGAAGAAAACCCGAGTGGAAGGTGAGGGAAGTGTTTGTCCCCATGGACCCCAGACCCCTGAGGCTCCTAGCAGCAGGAAGGCGACGGCATGTTGCTGGACGCCCATGTCCTTCACTCCCCGCAGGTGTTTACGGTCTGCGTCTCTGATGGAGTCACGAAGCACGTCACACAGGGTGTGCAGAGACGCAGGCGCTCCGGAACGTGCATCCGTGTGGCACTGCGTGTGCGTGTGAGCATTTTCCTGGGGGAAGGGTGCGGTGCCTGGCTGCCACCCTGCGCTTGCGAAGCCCTCGATGGTTGAGGGCGTGAATGCAGAAGTGGGCCTCTCTGGGGGGAGGGCGTTTCCTCTCTTGCAGTGGGGGTATCCCCAGCTGAGCCGCTTACAGCCCAGAGGCTTTAACTGAAAACACTTTTGTCTCCCTGGCTCGCAGCAGAGCCTTGGTAGGAAGTGAACTTGATCAATGCTAGTTCCGTTCATGCATCGACAACTAGTTCTGAGCTCTTTCTCTGTGCCAGGCACTGTCCTGGGCAGACAGAGACCCAGGGAGCTCACGTGCTAGCCCAGGGTGGGGGAAGGATAAGAGATGGCCAGTAAACAGGAACGTTAAGCGTACATTGGCAGGGTGCGGGGGTGGGCGGGGACTGGGTGCGGTGGGGTGGAGAGCACAGTGGGGCGTGCTGGTCCAGGAGGGGCACTTGGAGGAGCCGGGTGTGGGATCCAGTCACACTGCCCAGAGGACCAGAGGAGAGAGCACAACAGGGAAGACGAGGACCCCAGGCTGCTGATGAGAGGACAGATGGGGGGACTCACTACTCTCCCCGAGGGGCTGCGGCCTTTGCCCTAGAAAGCCAGGCCTGTCTGCTCCAGTGCATTTTTTCAGGCCTGAGGAGTCACACACATGGGCACTCTTCCTCAGAACTCAAGGGTTTCCTCCAAAAAAATTAAACGTTATCAGCTGTCCCAGAGGCGAACCAGAGGCCAAGGCACTCCGGGTAGATAAGAGGTGGTCTCAGTGGTCGTAGATATGGAAATGGGCAGCAGTGAGATGCGGGTGGGATTTCTGTTGCTGATAACCTTAAAGAGAAGAGGCAACAGTTGCGGGCACAGGGGTCTGTGGCCCTGGAAGAGAGAGACCTGGGGGCCAGCTTCGAGGAGTTGAAGGGCTGGCAGGTGCAAAAGGGGGGCACTTATACTGGATGATTTGAAGGAGGGAATCCATGCGGAGTGAGTGGAATGAGCAGAGAGGTTTCAGTTCAGACCATGGTTTTCCTTCCTTCCTTCTCATCCATTCGTTTGTCTGGTCATTCAGGCAACAGACACTCCTGGGTCCCGGGCACTGTGCCGAGGACCGGGGATAAACAAGATTGAGACGAGACCTCTGTCCTCGAGGTAGTAGTAATTCAGTGGGAGAAACAGATTACAGGTCGGTGGGAGGCACAGATGCAGTTCTGAGTTTGGGGAGGCCTGAGGCTAATACAATTTGGGAGTTCTCTTTAAGAAATAATGATGCCAAGTTAGGGATTTAAAATGAGACAGGCCCTAGGGGTACCTGGGTGGCTCAGTGGTTGAGCATCTGCCTTTGGCTTGGGTCATGATACCAGGGTCCCTCTCCCTCTGCCTGCCACTCTACCTGCTTGTGTGCTCTCTCTCTCTGTCAAATAAATAAAATCTTAAAAAAAAAAAAAAGAAAAAGAAACACAAGCCCTAGTGAAGTGGGGTGCGGCCAAGGGGCTGGAGCTTAAGCTTCCCTGGCATGGGCCAGGCCTCCTGCGGGGTGGGGGAGAATGCTTTCTCTCCGGGGGTACCTGGAGCCACAGAGGTGACTGGGCACCAGGGGTTCTTTACAGAAGGTGGCTGAGGATGGAGACTCAGCGGGAAGGCTGACAGTGGGGGCTCTAGTAGGGTGGACTTACCTTCTGGGTCCTCTGAGCCCTTGTTCTTGGGCTAACCACTTAGAGCTAAAGACTTTGGTTCTTCTTAGTGCTGTTGGGATTTTCAAAGGCACTTTCCAGGCCATTCTACAAGGGATCTACCCTATGATCCCACTTCCGGGACTGTGTTCTGAGAAATCACCCGAACTCTGGGAGTGGAGGCACTGGCAGAGTGTTTGCCAACACTTACAGAGTTCTGCCTGTGGGTCACGTGCTCTTCTAAGGGCCCCCAGCACTGACACATTTAACCCCTCCCAGCCACCCTGGGAGACGGCTGCTGTCCTTGTCCTTGTTTCACCAGTGATGGAACTGAGGCACAGAGTGGTTACGTAACTAGCCACCGATGCACCATTGTCAGTAAGTGGAGGAGCTGGGCTTTCAAGCCATGGGGTCTGCCTCTGGAGCCCAGGCCCCTCGCTGTACCGCCTGTCCATGATCCTTGCTGCCTGATTCTTTTAGAGCAATGCTTCGGAGACAGCCCCAGTGGCCAGGGTTAGAAGGGCCAAAGTACATCCGCAGAACGGGAGAATGTGTGATTGTTCTGCACAAGGAGCTTTCCTGGCACATCGCGTGCTTGCTAGCAGGTGCGGGGGTGGGCACATGGAAAACCAGAGGAAATGGTAACTGCGTGTTCACAGTGCTTGAACCCCCGCTCAGCCCTGCCCCCCCCTTCCCAGACAGTTCCCCAGGCTCATGTGTCCACACATCGTCCGCAGGCGGTTTCTGAGAGTCCGACACTGGAGAGCCAGCAGTGGGGAACGGAGACCTGGTTTCTGCGCTCATGCCGCTAACAGCACAGGCTTCTGTCTGCTCCCTCTGCTCACACTTTCTCCCACCCCGTTGCAGGGCCATATCTTCCAGCAGCCGCCCTCCTGGGTTCCTCACTAGTCCCAGTGCCCTCGGAGCCAGTGCCTCCCCGCACCTGTTGTCTCATTTGTAGAACGGAGCGGGGGACCCACAGACCCTCTGGACTTCAGAGCACAGACCTTCACCGTGGTCCCAGGAGGCGTTGCAGGCATGTGCCACATCATTAGCATCTTCTAGAAAGGTCAGGCACCCATGCCTGAGATCAGGGCAGTTGGCAATGGTGCATTCCCTCCCTGGGGGCTCAAAGATCCAGCCCTGGTTGACAACCGGGCTGGAAGGGGGGGAAACAACAAGCAACAAGCTCACTCTGACTCCTCTTACCAGCCGCGGGTCCCTAACCCGCTGAGCCTCGCTCCCCTGGGAACATGGGGCCAGTCCCACCCGTCAGGGGAGGGGGACCCCACAGGGATGTACAAGCTCTGAGGGTTCATCAGAATAGGTCTCAGTGTGAGACGGGCCTGGAGGCCCCCCATCTGTGCCACCCAGATTCCCATCTGTAAGGGAGACGGTTCCAGCCCCCACCCTCGAGGGCCTGTCAGGGTGAGAGGCTGCGTACAAAGCCAAGCCCCGTGGTCAGTGTGACACGTCACCCGTGTTATGATTTCTAGCTGAGCCACATGGCGGGCCGTGGGCAAGCTGTCGCACAGCTCCCCTCCCCGCCGGCTAGGGGCAGGTGTCTGGCTGCAACCAAGACATTTCTTCCATGGGAGGACGGACCTTCTGGAATAACCACTGCGGCCAGGCCGGGAGGCCTTGATGACACGCATGCCACAAGAAGGGGGTGGGCACCAGACCACCAGAGGCATGGAAATTTCCTTTGCTCTGGAGGCCAAGCCCACAGATTGAGTCAGCCTCGAACGACTAATTTTTATTCCAATCATGCCTGGATGATAAGCATTTGGACATTTACCAATAACCTTTGTTCCCAAAGGGCGTCCAGTCATGTCCTTCCTCTTTTCAGTGTCCATGTCCCTCTTGGCCCCAGAACAGAGTCCAAATTCCACAGCAGGTCGGATGAGGCTCACTGTGACCTGGGTCCCGCCCGGGCCCCGACCTGATCGCCACTCTCCTGCGAACCACGGAGTAATTTTAAGAGTAGTAGGAAGAGTGTAAACTGTTCAGACAGAAGGCCTGAGTTCAGATCACACTTCTGTGGCCTACTGTACTGTGTTGGGCAAGCCACAGCACCTGCCTTGATTTGTGTTTTATCATCGGCAAAACGGACCCAAGAGATGACACTAGTTCTGTCCTCATAGGGGTCTTGTGAGGATCAAATGTGTTGATATATGTAAAGATGCTTAGGACCCTTCCGGACACAACAGCAGTCCTGACTGCCAGTGCTGTGTGTCCAGTACTGTTCTGGGTTGGACTTAGCCCTCGGACTGCACTCCCTTGGGCCCTGCTCGTGGTGAGCCCCTGGGACCCCAGATCCGAGCCAGGGAGGGGACTGGGGTCCTGCCTTTACTGGGGTTGAGGGGTGGGGTGCCAGGTTTTTGCAGGCTTACTCTTCATTGGTGAATTTAGAACATGTAAGCAGCAATGAGGGCATGGGGAGGGAAAAGTGGGGTCACTTCGCACTATCACCCCAGGCTTTCTAAAAGGGGAATCCCATTGGTGGGGCGGTGTGCCGTTCATCTCCTTGTGTCGCTCGCTGGTAGTGGGTGTCTTTGAGATGAGATGGGTGTCTTTATTTTTATTTATTTATTTATTTGTTATTTAAATTTTGCGTAGTTAACATACAGGGCGGTATTAGTTTCTGGAGTAGAATTCAGTGACTCCTCACTTACCTACAGCACCGGTGCTCATCACAAGTGCCCTCTTTAATCCCCATCACCCATGTAGCCAGAGAGAGACAGAGAGAGAGAGAGAGAGAGAGAGAGAGAGAGAGAGAGAGATGTCTTCAAAGTGGATGTTTTGGCAATCGAAAGTTTAATGTCAGGCAGTTACTTTCATCATAATCAAAAAAGCGAATTGTCGGGCACTTAACTACAGATACTTTGTACGGATGTGGCTTTGGCTGGGGCTATAGATGTAGCCTATACACCTGTGTTCATCGTAAATCACTTTCCTTCTAAATGAAGTAACTTTCACGTCTCCAGGATTTGGAACGTGAGGTTTGCCTGTGCTCGTCCCTCCACCTATAACACCCTGCCCTTTGTACCTTCTTGTTGAAATCATCCCTCTAAAACACTCAGCTTAAGTTTTCTTGTGGGAATCCCTTTCCCCCTCAACTTGTCCCCCAGCCTCCCCCTCCCCCGGTCCCCCAGAGCATCCCCGTGTGTGTCTTGACCACAGTGCCCATCACGAGGTACCTGTGTGTGTTTTCCCTGTTAGACTGGCAGCTCCTTGGGGAGCAGGAGTGGGATTCACTCCTCACGGGGACTTACTGAAAACCCACCTGTGCCCATAGTCAGTGTGACACGTCACCCGTGTTGTTATTCCTAGCCGAGCCACACTGGCTGGCTGTGGGCGAGCGCTGCATGGGCAGAGCCAAGAATGGATGTATGAAGGCAGGGACAGTTGACCACCTGTCTTGGCCACACAGCACCAGCCCCAGCTGCTGGGCTGATAAACACGATATCCAGCTAGCTGACCGCTCTGTTGGGCTAGACACAGGCTTGGGCCCCCTTGGGGGATTTTTCCTCTCTTCTTCAGTTCCCTGGGGCATCAGCCAGCCTTCCACACTTCTTGGGACTTCTGCCTCCAGCTTCTAGAGAACTGGAAATGCGGGGGGATCCCATGTCTGGGAGCTCGTGGTCCTTTCACTTTGGGACTAGCCACTTCCTGCGCTGCTCTCCACTCCGCCTCTATGCTCGCTGCGAGAGCTGTTGTTTATGACGTGCGTGCCTCGGGTGAAGTTACGCACGCACACCTACCAGGAGAGCCAGCTGCCCTTTCTGATCGGGAGAATGGGGAGGAGGAAGACGGGCGTGGATGGGAACCAAAGCCAGCCTGTCTGAAATGCATTTGGTAAGCACTGTCTTGCTTACGACGTCCCAGGGCCGTGTCACCATGTTGCTCAATGGCCTTCGTGTAAACACTTCCTCACAGATGCTAAAAATACCCTCTACATGGGGGGATTGGCCAGCACAAAACAAGTAGGAAGGGAAGGCTTTGGGGCAGGAGCTGTGGATATGTTTTCTCTTGGTTAAATAGAATGGGATTGACTCCGCACGGCACCTGGGGAATCAGGGACACGCGGATGGACAGTTAACTAGAGCCTCCTTGAGGGCAGGGGCCGTGTCCTTCCCCATTTGCGTCCCCAGTACCTGGATGGAGCTGGGGTCTCTCAGGGAGTGCTTCTGGATTGTTGCGTTATGTGGCTGTGTGATGTTTCATCAGGTGGAAGTACCGGATGACTTAACCATTTCTGCGACTGCGTATTTCTCTATAATATAGGCATATTATATATATATCATCGTCATCATAAACAGCACTCCGTTGAACATCTTTATGCTTTTAGCATCTTCCTTCATTTGGTCTCTGTTCGTTCTTGAGATAAGTTCCCAGGAGAGAGATCCTGACAATGTTCTTCCTGCCCGTGACCGGTTGTGACTTTGCGATAGAGCGAAGACAGGAAGGCAGACTGGAAGGCCATCCCCGCTGGGACTTGGGGAGAGATGGGGCCAAGGCCTGGGGGCAGCAGCGGTGGGGTCTGACATTGGGAAGGGGGTCTGCTTTCAGCTGGGCCCTGCGTCCAGGTCTGGGAGCAATGGGGGAGGGATAGAGACGCCGATGAAGGGACAGGAAGTTGGGACAGAGACACCTGTTCCTGTTAGGAGAGGGAGCCTGTCCTCAGGGCCTTCCTTTCTTGGGAGCAGCGTGTGCCATGATGGGAGAAGGAAGGTGCTCTTGGCCGAGTGCAGGTGGGCCTGGAGCCCGAGGTGCCCCCCGTGTTCCTCTGTAAAACTGGGATGTTGGTAATTCACAGGGAAAAATGTGCTCCTGCAGCACGTATGGGGATGCTGCCGTTCTGGATGTTGGCAACATCTGCCAACCCTTTGCTTGGTTCCTGGACACTACAGACTTCAGGAATTCTGCAGAACTCCGGGGTTTGAAAGTTCCATGGGTCTCCTTGGAACTCAGAGTGCCAGTGGACCGTGAGGGGCACAGGATGCCCACATTCCGTGGAAGCTTGGGGGCTCCCAGCATTCCAGCATCCAGCGGGAAGCCGGAGAGCTGTGGCTCGGAAGTCATCCCTCCACAATAAAAATAGTTAAGAACGGCAAATTAATTGACAGCGTTTGTGCCGGCTCCTACCCAGCTCTTAATTAGTTCCTTGGTGGTTTGAATGAATGGATACGAGGATGGGTGAGGGAGCAAAGAGAAGATGTCCTTTCTAAGCTGTGCTTTTCAGCCAGACACACACACACACACACACACACACACACACACACACACACACGGTGGGGAGAGGCATATTGGCTGTCACGGCACCTGGGGAATCTTTGGGAATTTTGCAGGTAGGGGCCTGGGACGCTCTACCCCCTCTAATAGGATAGTCCTGCCTAGGCAGAAGGGGTCCAGTCCAAACCACCAAGGGCGCCCTCCCCAAGACCCTGCGGGACAGGGCGTGGAGCCGTGTCTCCTGGTGTCCTGCAGTGGTTCTCAAGCTGCTTGTGTTCAGGACTGAAACATTCCGGACGGCCCCAAACAGCTTTTCTTTACGTGGCTTCTCTCTCGTAACATGTGTCATGTTCGCTATGAACATTGAGAAGTGCTTTTCAGATGTACACCTTCCTTGAAAAATAACAATAATAAATGACTCACGTGGTAACAGGCAGATGATGAAAAATGACTACTTGCCAAAACAGAACCTCAGCAAGAAGCCTGGTATTGTTTTACAGATCTTTCCAGTGTCTGGCTTAAATGAAAAGCACTGGGTTCTCCTGTCTGCTGGGGCATTCGATCTGTGCCGGAATCCCTTGTCACTTGCCTCTGGGAAACTCCCCTGTGCATTTGTAAGACGAGGGAAAGGAAATGATGTCTTAGTAGTAGTATGAAAATAGTTTGCATCGTGAACTCCCCGGAAGGCCTTCAGTGACCCTGGGGGTCCCGGGGACATAATTTTAGAAGTGTAGGTGCGATGGGTTGAGAATATGGCTTTTCAAGCAGGCTGCCTAGGGTAGAAGGGGGCTCACATCCCAGGCCCACCTGCCATCAGTTGAGTGGCCTTAGACAAGACGCTTAACTTTTCTGTGCCTCACTTCCATCCTCTATAAAATGGGATAATAGGACCCACTGCGTAGGGTTACTATGGGCATTAAATGAGTGGATGTGTGTAGCACTTAGAACAGTGCCAGGCACATATGAAATGCTGTGTGTGCTATCTGTGCACACGTATACAGATGTATGTGTGTATACTCTATGCAGATAGGCATACGTTTGTGTGTCTATGAACTATCTATACATACACTATACATGGACTGATGCCAATAAAATACTTTTTTACGTTACTACAGCAAAAGTCACCCACTTCACTTCATTTCTAAGAAACTGAATTTTCAATACAGCCATTCCTTAGGGCAGCATTTCTGTCCCCTTGCCAGGCAGGGGACCCTTTGGACACAGCCAAGGTTGTGTGCAGGGAGTGCCTCATGGAGCAGAACCGACCCAGATGAGAGGTCAGCCATGTAGACCCCAGGGGCCAGCAGACTGCTCCCCTCCTCTTCGCTTCCCTAGAAACCAGATCAAGGGCTTGGTGACAACTTTTGACTGTGCTCCGTATTTTCTCTTCCCCTGTTTGCTGGTGTGACTGTCTTCATTTAGCCGCCCGATTGAGAACATCTGGCCACTGGGCAGGGCCGAAATCAAAGACAGAGCCCACAGCGCCTGGGCCCAGGGATTTCCTGAAACTCCAGCTGCACCTGATGGGCAGCTCTGTGCTCGGTCAGGGGCGCAGCTCACGCTGGGAGCCTTGTCCTGAAATACTTTTGTCTGGAAGCTTGCAGTGTGAGCTTTACAAAGGCACATGCATCCTTAGCCTTTGAAAATACACAGAAGTTCAAAAAATAAAAAGATAAAAGGTTGGCTTGGATTATTCACCGTAGCATGGGACCCGCCTGAAGGAATCTGGGAGATCTCACGCTGAAATGCCAGCTCCTCTTCTGCCTGCTCAAGTCACACTGTGGCTCCCCACTCTGGCTTATTCCTTGATTCAATTAACAAGTATGGACCGAATGTCTCTTCGCGCCAGGCAGGCTTCAGACAGCAGGAAAGGCCTCGGTAACTCACAAGCAATCCCTTGTGAAATGTACATTTGGGTGGGGGGACTTCTGGTCAACTCCAAAGTTAGCAAATGGTGCCCAGCATTCGTAGGAGGGTGAGAAGTGCTGAGAGTCAGAGCTGCTAGTGGAGGGTGGCTGGCCACTCTCAGGAGGCTTGGAGGAGGTGAGAGCCTTGTCCACGGGGTTCCTGGGGGACAGCCATTGCCAAACCCTACGTGGGCAGGAGCGTACCTGGGGCATCTGAGCAGCAGACAGCCAGGGGCCCCTGCAGAGCAAGTGAGGGGCTAGCCGATGGTCAGGGAGGAAGGGGGAAGGGCTGTCGTGGTGGCCTTCTTGGCCTCTAGGTGACTGACATCTCTCAAGTGTGACGCTGTGCCTCTCAATGGACTGCAGTAACATCCTCTGGTGAATTCCCTAAGCTCCTCGAATCATAACATCACCCCCTCTGGGAAACCACGCCTGCACCCATCACTGGGCCTGGACCCCTCCACTGGGTGCCCATGCCATCCTGTGTAGGCTTCTTATGTCCTGTCCCCAACTTCAGATGCAAGTTAACCTGCCTGCCTGCCTACTCCCCATTTACTGGGTCTTTCAGTTTTCTACCCGCCAAGTGGGACAGCCCGCCGGTCCTGAGTTTCATGACCTCTTACCTTTGTTCGGGAGCACCACCCCCAACACCTGAGCTCCTAGGGCTCTCCGCAAATGCTGGCTTTCCCCTGGGACCCTTTTCGTCCTGTTCCCAAATGGACCCATCTCCTCCTTTCTCAGAACCCCGCTTGCATTCTCTGTGTGCCCCTCCCAGGCCCTCAGCTCATCCTGCCTGGCATTTGCCTGTCAGATTCCCCTGCTGGATGCTAAATTCTAGGGGCCAAGGATGAGGTGCACCTCTGAAACAGTGGGTTGAACTCCGTGTATGTCACCTGCACTAGGCTAGAGAGCTAAGAAGTCCTTCCCTGGCTGCTCTGTGCTGTCGGGGTGGGGACTGGCAGCTACAGGTTTGCCCCAGGGGCCTTGGTGCCTGGTTCCTGAGCATCAGCTCTCCTGCACCACCTGCGTGCCCCCTCCGCCAGCACTGTAGGCACGACCAGTGCAGTGTTTGCGCGGGCCGTGTGTCCTCCTGTGAGCCGTCCCTCTGCCGGGAGTGCCCACCCCTGTTTTTTCACCCAGCAAGTGTGTCCGCCCGGCCCTTAGCACCTCAACAGTAGGGCCACCTCCGTGGGTGACTGTCACTGATGCCCCATCTGCTTTCATGCGGGCCCCTGCCCCTGTCCTTATCCTGGTGGAATGTTCTCATCTCACCACAGCAGAGTGTGCCAGAGGGATTCAGGTGGCCTCACGTTTGCAGGGGCAGTGAACTTGATCTCTAAAGGGCCAGATTGTAAATATTTTCAGTTTTGTGGGCCTGATGGGTCTCCGGTTTGACTGTGCAATTCTCCCATTGTGGAGCAAAAGTGAATGGGTGTAGGTGTGTTCCAGTAAAACTGCATTTACAAAAACAGGAGGCGGGCCAGGTTTGACCGTGGGCTGTGATTCACTGACCCTTGGTCTCGACTTCTTCTGGGCTGTAGAGGGAAAGAGCTGGGTTAGCACTTGCAGGCACTGTCCGCTAATTCCTGTGGCCCCTCAGGGACAGGGGCTCTTGGGGGAGTAGTGTAGGTTGTGCTGCACTCAGCTTTGCGCCCTCGGGGACTAGCCCGGTGCCTGGCACAGGGCAGGCAGCTGGGATATGGGAATGGGTCGGTGAGCACGGGGATGACCTTTCCACAGCTACTGAGCCTTGTCTTCTGGGCTACACCTGACCCTTCCCTCTAGGCACCTAAGCTGGGCCCCCCGCCCCCACCCCTGGGGAATAGATTCAATCCCCTCCTCCAGCTGCACCATTTCTGGAATGAATTTAATGAACTCTGGGTGGAGATGGTCGCAGTCCCCTCGAGGTTCCCCTGGGAGAATTCAGCTCAGCCCTCTAGACTCTGACATCCTAGGAATGCCTCCCTTCTGGAAGCTAGGGGACAAACCCACAGATTTCAAAGCACCCAGCCTTGACCAGGGCCCACCTGGAAGGACCTGTCCAGGGAGCTGGGGTGTGGGTCGGGACAAGTAGATCTTTCTGTCCTAGTCCCACAGAAAGGAGGCACTGAGGTGTGAGACCCCTCCACCCCCAGCAGGAAAGCTGTTTACTTCCCGCGATTGTCCTGGGCTTTGGGTGGCCCTGGTTTGAGAGGCAGAACCCCATGTGGTCCACACACATTATCTCACTTAATTGCTAACCCAAGGCTTTATCTACATGCTCAAACCCTTTCTTTGACTTTTTTTTTTTTTTAAAGATTTTATTTATTTATTGGACAGAGATAGAGACAGCCAGCAAGAGAGGGAACACAAGCAGGGGGAGTGGGAGAAAGAAGCAGGCTCATAGCGGAGGAGCCTGATGTGGGGCTCGATCCCGTAACGCCGGGATCACGCCCTGAGCCGAAGGCAGATGCTTAACCGCTGTGCCACCCANGTCCTGGGGGGACCGCCTGGGTCTGTGTCCTGGCCGTGCCGCATACAGGCCGGGTGACCTTGGACGAGTTCTTCACTTCTTTGTGTTTCTGGTTTTCATCTGAAAAATTACAACTTGTTCAACCCTTGTTAAAGACAGATATTTTGTGAGTGGGCCACAATCCGTGCGGTGGGGAGAGTGCCAACCCCGCTGCCAGCCTTAGGGAGGTCCTGGGAGTCCCGGGAGAGCAGACTGTGCATTCGACACAGAGCAGGAGAGGTGACCAGCGGAGCTGACCTCCACCCCCCATGGCATGCCTCTTTGAAGTGCTTGGCCTAAATTCTCTGGCCTGTTGAAATGGGGCTTTGTTTCAGCATGGCCACACCTGCTTTCCAGAGGAGGACAGGGACACAGAGATGGGAAGACACTTGCGCAGTGCTTCCAGCAAAGATTTGGCAGAGCCAGAATCAGACTCAGGCAGCTTGGCCCTCGTCCACGTGCTTAACCACGAGGCTGTCATGCCTCTTGGCGTACAGGGGGAAACAGCCTTGCACCCAATCTGCCGCGTGCTGGGACAGAGGTGTGCCCCGGGGGATGGGGTCTGTTCATCCTTCCGCTAATGCAGGTCTAGACGCCCCATCTCTGCCCCTGTGGTGTTAGGAGGAGCCAAGAAGCCCTCAGAAAGGGCAGCCCTTCCCCCTGCCCTGCGCAGCCCCCCTCTAGTCTGGTCAGAGGCAGGAGGCACCCCGAGCAGGGGGGGGGGATGGGTGGGAGGCCACAGAGGAGGAGGAGTGGGGGCAGGGCACAGACCCATCTGTTTGGAATTAGACAGGCATTGAGCACAGTTGGCCAGAAACTGGCTCTATTAGGCCAGAAAGCAGTGTGGAAATATTCTGCCAAATGTCTAAGCAGAGCCAGCTCTCCTCCTGAGATTCCATCCTGGTCTCTCTGCTCTAACACCCTTTTGCCCGGCACCTTGTCTGT
>NC_048223.1:123746173-123750032 GCF_002007445.2 Ailuropoda melanoleuca
ATCCCGTAACGCCGGGATCACGCCCTGAGCCGAAGGCAGATGCTTAACCGCTGTGCCACCCAGGCGCCCCCCCTTCTTTGACTTTTGACCTATAAACAAACAGCCAAGGTCCCTCCCTCCACCTAGAGTAAAACAACCTTTCACCTCATCCCTTGGTAAAGAGCACCCCTTCTCGTGGGGGTGACAAGCATGCACCTTAGTGGCCATGGATAGGGTGCCTTGGGATCACCCGATCTGGGTTCAAGAATCAGTACTCAGGTGGGCTTGGGTGGGTCTGCTTGCCCCTCTGACCGTCTGTTTTCTCCTCTGGCTTCTGGGGCTGCCAGGCCCGCCTTGCCTGAGCGTGCAGCCATCCCCATGCTGCGGGTTCTCAGCGAATGCGGCCTCTTGTCCCCACTTCCTGACTCCCTCCCGAAGCTGCCCTCCCCACCTCAGTGCACTGAGGAACTGCCCCACATCCCACCCACCGCACTTGGCTGTAGGCCTTCCTTAGGCGACTCCTTGTGGGCCACCTTTCTGACCTCATCCTGGGCAGCGCTGCAAGTCCAGGAAACCACGTCGAGCTCTCTCCACCCCAGAGGCCATGGCTGCTTCGTTTTTTCGTTCGGCCCTGTAATTGGCAGGGTTTTTACGGCGGTTTCTCTGTTGCCTGAAAGTCCCAGTCTTCTCTCATTTCTCTCTGACATGTAATCCTATCTCCGGAATGCACAGCAGTGAGGCTCCTGGCCCCTCTGTGGAGGCCTTTTTCTAGGGAGACAGATGTCTGGGTAAAAAGGAAGACATTAGCTGGTTGAAGCAAATGCTATGATTAGACAGACCCTTTAATGAGAACTCCACATGGATTGGCTGGCTCTGGATGTGGGGAGCCTTCAAGTTCTTCATTGACTCTGACTTCTTCCTCCTGATCTAGAACAATCTACAGGATCCCAGACCCTGGGTGCTGGCGGGGGAGCGGATGATGGGAGAGTGAACAGCAGGGGTGAGGGTTTCCGGCGTCCAGCAGCCTCCAGGGCTGGGGCGAGTTGTCATGCATGCAGCCAGGAAGGGATCCTCGGCTCGGGCTCGCCAAGCTGCAGCCGGCCTGGAGCCCAGGCCAACCTTCTGACTGCCCTTGGGGGAAGCCACAGGACCCGCTCACCTGCAGAATGGTGCTGTCTGCTGGAGGTGGTCGGGTTGCCTGGTGGTTAAGAGCTCTGTCCTGGGGGGACCGCCTGGGTCTGTGTCCTGGCCGTGCCGCATACAGGCCGGGTGACCTTGGACGAGTTCTTCACTTCTTTGTGTTTCTGGTTTTCATCTGAAAAATTACAACTTGTTCAACCCTTGTTAAAGACAGATATTTTGTGAGTGGGCCACAATCCGTGCGGTGGGGAGAGTGCCAACTCCGCTGCCAGCCTTAGGGAGGTCCTGGGAGTCCCGGGAGAGCAGACTGTGCATTCGACACAGAGCAGGAGAGGTGACCAGCGGAGCTGACCTCCACCCCCCATGGCATGCCTCTTTGAAGTGCTTGGCCTAAATTCTCTGGCCTGTTGAAATGGGGCTTTGTTTCAGCATGGCCACACCTGCTTTCCAGAGGAGGACAGGGACACAGAGATGGGAAGACACTTGCGCAGTGCTTCCAGCAAAGATTTGGCAGAGCCAGAATCAGACTCAGGCAGCTTGGCCCTCATCCACGTGCTTAACCACGAGGCTGTCATGCCTCTTGGCGTACAGGGGGAAACAGCCTTGCACCCAATCTGCCGCGTGCTGGGACAGAGGTGTGCCCCGGGGGATGGGGTCTGTTCATCCTTCCGCTAATGCAGGTCTAGACGCCCCATCTCTGCCCCTGTGGTGTTAGGAGGAGCCAAGAAGCCCTCAGAAAGGGCAGCCCTTCCCCCTGCCCTGCGCAGCCCCCCTCTAGTCTGGTCAGAGGCAGGAGGCACCCCGAGCAGGGGGGGGGGATGGGTGGGAGGCCACAGAGGAGGAGGAGTGGGGGCAGGGCACAGACCCATCTGTTTGGAATTAGACAGGCATTGAGCACAGTTGGCCAGAAACTGGCTCTATTAGGCCAGAAAGCAGTGTGGAAATATTCTGCCAAATGTCTAAGCAGAGCCAGCTCTCCTTCCTGAGATTCCATCCTGGTCTCTCTGCTCTAACACCCTTTTGCCCGGCACCTTGTCTGTGGGGGGGGGGGGCAGGGGGGATCCCCAGNCCTTAGGCGACTCCTTGTGGGCCACCTTTCTGACCTCATCCTGGGCAGCGCTGCAAGTCCAGGAAACCACGTCGAGCTCTCTCCACCCCAGAGGCCATGGCTGCTTCGTTTTTTCGTTCGGCCCTGTAATTGGCAGGGTTTTTACGGCGGTTTCTCTGTTGCCTGAAAGTCCCAGTCTTCTCTCATTTCTCTCTGACATGTAATCCTATCTCCGGAATGCACAGCAGTGAGGCTCCTGGCCCCTCTGTGGAGGCCTTTTTCTAGGGAGACAGATGTCTGGGTAAAAAGGAAGACATTAGCTGGTTGAAGCAAATGCTATGATTAGACAGACCCTTTAATGAGAACTCCACATGGATTGGCTGGCTCTGGATGTGGGGAGCCTTCAAGTTCTTCATTGACTCTGACTTCTTCCTCCTGATCTAGAACAATCTACAGGATCCCAGACCCTGGGTGCTGGCGGGGGAGCGGATGATGGGAGAGTGAACAGCAGGGGTGAGGGTTTCCGGCGTCCAGCAGCCTCCAGGGCTGGGGCGAGTTGTCATGCATGCAGCCAGGAAGGGATCCTCGGCTCGGGCTCGCCAAGCTGCAGCCGGCCTGGAGCCCAGGCCAACCTTCTGACTGCCCTTGGGGGAAGCCACAGGACCCGCTCACCTGCAGAATGGTGCTGTCTGCTGGAGGTGGTCGGGTTGCCTGGTGGTTAAGAGCTCTGTCCTGGGGGGACCGCCTGGGTCTGTGTCCTGGCCGTGCCGCATACAGGCCGGGTGACCTTGGACGAGTTCTTCACTTCTTTGTGTTTCTGGTTTTCATCTGAAAAATTACAACTTGTTCAACCCTTGTTAAAGACAGATATTTTGTGAGTGGGCCACAATCCGTGCGGTGGGGAGAGTGCCAACTCCGCTGCCAGCCTTAGGGAGGTCCTGGGAGTCCCGGGAGAGCAGACTGTGCATTCGACACAGAGCAGGAGAGGTGACCAGCGGAGCTGACCTCCACCCCCCATGGCATGCCTCTTTGAAGTGCTTGGCCTAAATTCTCTGGCCTGTTGAAATGGGGCTTTGTTTCAGCATGGCCACACCTGCTTTCCAGAGGAGGACAGGGACACAGAGATGGGAAGACACTTGCGCAGTGCTTCCAGCAAAGATTTGGCAGAGCCAGAATCAGACTCAGGCAGCTTGGCCCTCGTCCACGTGCTTAACCACGAGGCTGTCATGCCTCTTGGCGTACAGGGGGAAACAGCCTTGCACCCAATCTGCCGCGTGCTGGGACAGAGGTGTGCCCCGGGGGATGGGGTCTGTTCATCCTTCCGCTAATGCAGGTCTAGACGCCCCATCTCTGCCCCTGTGGTGTTAGGAGGAGCCAAGAAGCCCTCAGAAAGGGCAGCCCTTCCCCCTGCCCTGCGCAGCCCCCCTCTAGTCTGGTCAGAGGCAGGAGGCACCCCGAGCAGGGGGGGGGGATGGGTGGGAGGCCACAGAGGAGGAGGAGTGGGGGCAGGGCACAGACCCATCTGTTTGGAATTAGACAGGCATTGAGCACAGTTGGCCAGAAACTGGCTCTATTAGGCCAGAAAGCAGTGTGGAAATATTCTGCCAAATGTCTAAGCAGAGCCAGCTCTCCTCCTGAGATTCCATCCTGGTCTCTCTGCTCTAACACCCTTTTGCCCGGCACCTTGTCTGT
>NC_048223.1:123750498-123768489 GCF_002007445.2 Ailuropoda melanoleuca
TTTTATTGGACAGAGATAGAGACAGCCAGCAAGAGAGGGAACACAAGCAGGGGGAGTGGGAGAGGAAGAAGCAGGCTCATAGCGGAGGAGCCTGATGTGGGGCTCGATCCCGTAACGCCGGGATCACGCCCTGAGCCGAAGGCAGATGCTTAACCGCTGTGCCACCCAGGCGCCCCCCCTTCTTTGACTTTTGACCTATAAACAAACAGCCAAGGTCCCTCCCTCCACCTAGAGTAAAACAACCTTTCACCTCATCCCTTGGTAAAGAGCACCCCTTCTCGTGGGGGTGACAAGCATGCACCTTAGTGGCCATGGATAGGGTGCCTTGGGATCACCCGATCTGGGTTCAAGAATCAGTACTCAGGTGGGCTTGGGTGGGTCTGCTTGCCCCTCTGACCGTCTGTTTTCTCATCTGGCTTCTGGGGCTGCCAGGCCCACCTTGCCTGAGCGTGCAGCCATCCCCATGCTGCGGGTTCTCAGCGAATGCGGCCTCTTGTCCCCACTTCCTGACTCCCTCCCGAAGCTGCCCTCCCCACCTCAGTGCACTGAGGAACTGCCCCACATCCCACCCACCGCACTTGGCTGTAGGCCTTCCTTAGGCGACTCCTTGTGGGCCACCTTTCTGACCTCATCCTGGGCAGCGCTGCAAGTCCAGGAAACCACGTCGAGCTCTCTCCACCCCAGAGGCCATGGCTGCTTCGTTTTTTCGTTCGGCCCTGTAATTGGCAGGGTTTTTACGGCGGTTTCTCTGTTGCCTGAAAGTCCCAGTCTTCTCTCATTTCTCTCTGACATGTAATCCTATCTCCGGAATGCACAGCAGTGAGGCTCCTGGCCCCTCTGTGGAGGCCTTTTTCTAGGGAGACAGATGTCTGGGTAAAAAGGAAGACATTAGCTGGTTGAAGCAAATGCTATGATTAGACAGACCCTTTAATGAGAACTCCACATGGATTGGCTGGCTCTGGATGTGGGGAGCCTTCAAGTTCTTCATTGACTCTGACTTCTTCCTCCTGATCTAGAACAATCTACAGGATCCCAGACCCTGGGTGCTGGCGGGGGAGCGGATGATGGGAGAGTGAACAGCAGGGGTGAGGGTTTCCGGCGTCCAGCAGCCTCCAGGGCTGGGGCGAGTTGTCATGCATGCAGCCAGGAAGGGATCCTCGGCTCAGGGGCTCGCCAAGCTGCAGCCGGCCTGGAGCCCAGGCCAACCTTCTGACTGCCCTTGGGGGAAGCCACAGGACCCGCTCACCTGCAGAATGGTGCTGTCTGCTGGAGGTGGTCGGGTTGCCTGGTGGTTAAGAGCTCTGNAGGGGCTCGCCAAGCTGCAGCCGGCCTGGAGCCCAGGCCAACCTTCTGACTGCCCTTGGGGGAAGCCGCAGGACCCGCTCACCTGCAGAATGGTGCTGTCTGCTGGAGGTGGTCGGGTTGCCTGGTGGTTAAGAGCTCTGTCCTGGGGGGACCGCCTGGGTCTGTGTCCTGGCCGTGCCGCATACAGGCCGGGTGACCTTGGACGAGTTCTTCACTTCTTTGTGTTTCTGGTTTTCATCTGAAAAATTACAACTTGTTCAACCCTTGTTAAAGACAGATATTTTGTGAGTGGGCCACAATCCGTGCGGTGGGGAGAGTGCCAACCCCGCTGCCAGCCTTAGGGAGGTCCTGGGAGTCCCGGGAGAGCAGACTGTGCATTCGACACAGAGCAGGAGAGGTGACCAGCGGAGCTGACCTCCACCCCCCATGGCATGCCTCTTTGAAGTGCTTGGCCTAAAATTCTCTGGCCTGTTGAAATGGGGCTTTGTTTCAGCATGGCCACACCTGCTTTCCAGAGGAGGACAGGGACACAGAGATGGGAAGACACTTGCGCAGTGCTTCCAGCAAAGATTTGGCAGAGCCAGAATCAGACTCAGGCAGCTTGGCCCTCGTCCACGTGCTTAACCACGAGGCTGTCATACCTCTTGGCGTACAGGGGGAAACAGCCTTGCACCCAATCTGCCGCGTGCTGGGACAGAGGTGTGCCCCGGGGGATGGGGTCTGTTCATCCTTCCGCTAATGCAGGTCTAGACGCCCCATCTCTGCCCCTGTGGTGTTAGGAGGAGCCAAGAAGCCCTCAGAAAGGGCAGCCCTTCCCCCTGCCCTGCGCAGCCCCCCTCTAGTCTGGTCAGAGGCAGGAGGCACCCCGAGCAGGGGGGGGGATGGGTGGGAGGCCACGGAGGAGGAGGAGTGGGGGCAGGGCACAGACCCATCTGTTTGGAATTAGACAGGCATTGAGCACAGTTGGCCAGAAACTGGCTCTATTAGGCCAGAAAGCAGTGTGGAAATATTCTGCCAAATGTCTAAGCAGAGCCAGCTCTCCTCCTGAGATTCCATCCTGGTCTCTCTGCTCTAACACCCTTTTGCCCGGCACCTTGTCTGTGTGGGGGGGGGGCAGGGGGGATCCCCAGCTCGCAGATGAAACCTGGTCTCCTAGGGGCTAACTGGCAAGACCCGCGGCCGCCGAGTAACTAACTCTCTGGTGTGGATTTGAACCCAGTCTTTTGGATGCGAGCGCATGGCTCCTGGGCAGTTGTGCAATGGGTTAGAACAATGCAGGGTCAGATCAGGAGGCCTGAGTCCCATTTCCTGCTCTGTCCCTGAGCAGCTGTGTGGCCTCGGGCAAGTGGGATGACATCTCTGAGCCAGACCTTCAGCTCTGACATATAATGCATGACATTGTGTTATGTTCCTGAGTGACAAGGCCACCATCCCACAGACTTTTCCGTGGGGGGTGTGGGGCTGGGTGGGGCCCTTGGGAGCATAGGGGTCCGGGACAATCTTTCCAAGCCCTCATTGCTGGGAGCCATTTGTATTTTGTTGTTGTTGTTTTAATTTAAAAAATGTTGCTGGGTCTGCATGGTCACACGTACCTTACCTTCTGTCCAGTTGGTCTTTATTGCTCCCTGTTTTTCCTTCTTTGCTTTGGGCCTAAGCCTCTGGAAATGAAATCCCAAATCCTGGGAGGCTTTCTCGTTAAATACAGCCCTTGGGAGATCGCTAGGTCAAGATTCTGGGGAGAAGCCAGCCCAGCGCTGGGCTGCAAAAAAAGGTTTTAAAGGTACCATTATTTGTTGAGGGTTTGTTTTGTTTTGTTTTGTTTTGTTTTGTTTTGTTTTTGGTAGTCTTCTTTCCCAACCATGAAAGTAGCCATGACACTAAAGAAAATCCTGAAAATAGAGAAAAGTATAATGGCCCGGAGGAAAAAAACGAAACAAAACCAAACCGTCCCAGAAAGTACTGATTTTAGCCTTTTAGAGGATTTCCTTTCTCTGCATTTTTGGTTTCTGTATTGTTAAGAGTATAATTCTGATTCTGGTATTGTTTCTTTGGTTTAGTTTTTCCAGTGTCACAGCACAGCAGATGTTTCCCTGCGTTATTTTAAATTCTTCATGAGCGTTACTGACGATGGAGACTTTTCCGTCGTAGGACGGGTACTTGAACACTGCTCTTAATCCTCTCCTTAAGGGGGGGCACGTTGGAGCTCGCTGGCATTGTGCTATTAAAAATAACATGGTAATAAACCTCCTTTGGCACAAAACTGCACATCAAGCCATTTCCTGGAGCAGGGATTCCTGGAGGGGAATTACAGAGTGGAAGCAAGAGCACTTCTTGAGGCCTTCGATGCCCCACATGAATGTCCTTTTGTTCTAGACAGAAGGCTGTGGTCCCGCACAGCTGGCACGAGCAAGGCCTCCCCTGCAGGGGCACGTGTTGCCCCTGAATTGGAGTCAGAATCCAAGAGCTCCCAACTCCTAGGGAAGGTTGTCGGTGGGCCAGGCTCAACTTTCTTTTCTCAAAGCGGCTCTGGGAGTCCTGGTCTAGGTTAAGTCCCTCCTGAACCTGGGACAACGGACAGCAGTTGGAAGGCAGAAGTGTCAGGACACGGAAGGTTCCGTGATGCTGGCATAGGTTTGCCTCTAGCAGGACAGAGCTCCCTGTAAAGATGCATGAGAAGTCACGCACCCCCATGCCGCAGGCTCCTCCTGGGCCCCACTCTTCACTCTTCGTCACTGACCTCTGCACCTCTGACCGTTAATGCGTTTCCTTCTTTGTCGGTTCTCTGGAGCACCTCGGATCTAAGCTGCTTTGTCCACTCGGCTCCCTGCTGCGGGCCTACCGCTGGTGCGTGACCTGGCGAATAGCGGGTGTATTCAGTACATACCTACCGAATGGATGAATGGTGAGTGGGGGCGAATGTAAAGACCCTCTCGCAGGTCCCAAAGCAGGATTTTTGGAAGTAACAGTCCTTGCCTGCATTTCTTTCTCGAGTTCTTAATGTGCGCCTGGCATCCAATCCCAGACACCTTCTGGGCCATTCTACAAGGGGACTCTGTTATCAGCCTGTTTGCTGACTCCTGCCACCTTGACATTACAACAGAAACATTTCCCTCATTTTTTAAAAAATTTCTATGAACCAGGATTTTTCTTCCTCTCACACATCTAAGAACATTCTGGAATGCACTTCATACTCTCCTTGATACTTTGGACGACTCTGGTGTTCACCTTGGAGTAGGATTGCTGGGGCATAGAGCCTACCTATATGTCACTTGCCCCAGTACTGCCAGTGGTTCCTCGTATGGCTGACAAGTCTGCCCTCCCATTAGCATGGAATGAGGTTCTGTGCCTACACATACCCCGCACACTTAGCATCATAGTGCCTTCTAATTTGTGCCAGGCTCATCGGTGTCACGTGATGCCCCCTCCTGTTTGCATGTGCATTTCTTGGATTGCTAAGGAGGCCCCGGACTTCTGTGCCTGCCCTGCCCTCAGCCCCACTGCGCCCCCACCCCAGGCTCGCTTTCTCTTCTGCTTGTCCTTCAAGAGAGGTGTAGATATTTGCCCCTTCAGCAGGCTCTGGTCCCAGGCCTCTCCTTTCTCTTCCCACGCTGCACTTCCCAGAAGAGCAGGATAAAGTCGTGTTTCCAAATCCAGTTCTGGAGTCTCACATCACTGGGATCAAAGTCTGCCCCAGCACCCTACGGGCTGTGCAACCTCCACCAAGGGACTTAACCTCTCTGAGCCTCAGAGTCCTCACTTGCAAACCAAGTATGAAAAACAGCACCTCCTGGGAGAGTTTTCTTGAGCATTAGGGGAGATTATTGACTCGCACTGCTTGGCCCCTCATATGGCTGCGTGCCTGCTGCTAGCTGTGGGGTCCCGGAGCCCTTGTAATCCTGCATTGTCATTACCCGTTTTCTTTCCTGGCCTCCGCAGCTTGGGAGGACTCCAGGGTGGGGCCGCTTTTTGCTGCATCTTATATTTTTCAGCTCCTAGCAGTGCTGGCCCAACAGCAAGACAGTAATGATGGGTTGGTCTCGATGCCATTTTAAAGTCCCTTCCAACCCTGAAATTCTATGATCAGGAAATTGCCCGGGGAAAAAGTCCTCCTTCCTGAGGTTTCTCAATGGGGCTTGATTACATGCTGCAGGTCATTATAGAGGCTGCGCGGCGGCAGGAGCTCTGGGGGGCCCAATGGCTGCTCGGTACATTGCAGGAACTATCATCTTTCCGCTGACCAGGGGATCGGAATCCTGGTAAAGGCAGGGCCTCTCCCTTCACAGACCCAGGAGAGGCAGCCCTCCACTCCCTACCCCAGGGGATGGCAGGGCCTCTAGTGGCGTGTGAATATCAGGAAAGTCATGAAAAGTGAGAGCAGAGGGGACCTTTAGTATGTCTAGTCCAGGGGTCACAGTCTCCTGGGTCCGCAGGGGCTGTGTGAGGAATGCAGGTGGATAAAGAGGCCTGGGTCAGCAATAGGGAGGAGTGGGGTCTGTGACAGACCGGCAGACTGACCAGGTTCTGACCAAAGGAGATGGCTCTTGCTTAGCCCCGGGGAATTGTAAGCCCTGGGCTCCTGGATCTTCTCTTCCTTGAGCAAAGGAAGCCAGAGGTCCAGGTTTTTGTGTGAAGTTTTCTGATTTTTGAAAGTGTTGGCTAATTCAGAGTTTTGTCATTTGCTGTATGGCACAGACAAAACAGGCCTGTGACGCAGCAGTTTCAACACCCTCTGATTTAACACCAGATTTGATAGATTGGGAAACTGAGGCTCAGAATTTGGGAACTTGCCAAAGTGGTGACCTGCAGGATATAAAGCACAGTCCTTTGTGGCTCATTGTAGGCCTGTTGTCCACCACCCTGAGGAGCTCCTCAGTGCTACCTTTTCCCAAGGCAGGATCTGAAGCCCAGAGAGGGATAGGGCCTTTCTCTAAGTCACACAGCGTTGTCATGGCAGAGTCCAGAGGAAGCCGGCGGCTTCTGAACCCTCCTGCATGGGGCTGTCCAGCCGCTGTGCTGCCAGAAACAACCCTGGAATGGTTTCAGCAAAAGCCTGGCCAGGAGCTTGGCACAGGGCACATTCTGAGAGGCAGCCGGTCAACAGGAAGTGGCTGGCCCACCCGTGGGCAGTGATGGCAAGACCCTGCTGCTGCCTGGAGAGCAGCTTGTGGGCAGTCTGTAGGCTCGCTGAGCTAATAATCCCAGCCCAACAGTGCAGATAACACGTTTGGGCTCTTTCTGAAGGGTCCCACCACCTGAGTGCCTCAAGTCTGACTGAAGGACGTGTCCTTACCGTTGGACTGGCCTTCTTAAAGAGACTGCCTGTGACAACTCAGACTGAATGGGGGATGTTTATTCTCCTTTGTGGTCAGCCTCATGGCCTAGGAAAATGAACCTGGGCTTGTCATGATGAGAGTTCTGAGCAGTTCCAGTTCACGATGTCCTAGCCATGACACTGGCTGGCCATTATAGTAATTGTTGCCCTGCTGACCTCACAGAGCTATTTATTGTGAGAGTGTAGTCTGGCAGAGGGATCCAGATTGCCAAAGAAAATGCTAGAGAAATGGAAATTATTTTTGGCCTTAAATTCCTCTTGAACTGGAGCGGGGATGGTAGGGAGGAGTCAGGGCATTCAGTGGGTGTAAAGGTCCTGAGGCAGGAATGAACTTGGAGAATTCAAGAACAGATATGGAGTTAGTAGGACTGGAACAGAGAGAACAAGGGAGAACCTGGGAGGCAAAGCAGAAAGAGGTGGCCCGTGGACAGCCAGCAGCAGGGTGCAGTCTCTGGAGGGAGGGCCAGCTGGCTGGGGGCATCTCGTGGGAAGGTGCTGCCCCCCAAGATGGTGGGGAGGAGCTCGCCCTCTGAGCCACATCTTTCTCCAAGGCCTACTAGGCAGGAGAACAGAGAGATCCAGAAAATGGAGAAGACAGTAGGGTGGCGGAGGGAGATCACCCCAAAAGACATGGAGGAAGGGGGGCTGGATCATTTGGGCTGGGTTTGGCTGGATGAGTAGGGTTTGGCTGGACAGTGAGAGGTAGGTAGATTCCCAGGTAGGTCTTGGGATTAACCATGGAGCTGGTATGGAAATGAGCAGGCTTGCTTCCCTCTCTGGGAAAGCTGTCTTGAGCCTCAGGATTGAAGACAAGGCCTAGAGAGCCCTGGACTGGAAGCACCAGGAACTCGGAGGACCTCAAGTGTCCTAGCAGGCACACCCATGTCATGTCCAGACTCCACATGCCCAATGTGCCCTGAGAATGCAGGACCCCCCTTCCTTCCAGGCTCACTCATTTATTCGGAGGTCACAGCCCCAGGAGGGTATCTCGCAGCCTGAGAATGCAGAAGTCCGAGGAGCCTCCTGGGACCCCTCCACTCCTGCCTTTGGGACCATCCCACAGAGCAGGCATGCAAGGGAGAGGTTGGGGGGGTGCTCACCAAAAGTAGCCTGGCACCTGCTAGGAAGAAGAAGGGCAGCCACAGGCGGACCCTGCTTTCCTGACCCCAGGCCACTTGCTTCCCTTCCAGAGCATGGAAGCCTCATCTGCTCTGTGAGCCATGCTGGTGACATGATAGAGAGCCGGCATATGTGACGCTGGGGCACTCCGAGCTGCTTGGTGACCCTGAAACCACGGCAGAGCACACCCATTCCCCATTGCCTGGGAGCATGCCATACCCGGCGGGAGAGGGGCAGAAGAAAAATGAACTGGGGCTGGTCGGTGCTGTGGTTCATTCTTGAACCCTTG
The DNA here is from genome assembly GCF_002007445.2 of Ailuropoda melanoleuca. Lineage (NCBI taxonomy): Eukaryota > Metazoa > Chordata > Mammalia > Carnivora > Ursidae > Ailuropoda > Ailuropoda melanoleuca. The sequence goes on from NC_048223.1 coordinate 123,758,544, forward strand.
AGATTCCAGTACGTAGGAAATGACGTCTCTTTGTTGTGTGTATCACTTCGATTATTAGTGAACTGGAGCCACTTTTTACATTGGTCAGTTGTGTTTCTTCTCAGTTGATTTGCGTCTTTTGTTCTTTCCGCATTTTTAGAAATTAAGTGTGGGTGTGTGTGTCCGTATCTTGTAAGCGTTCTTTATGTATTATGAATATTAACCAGGTGCCTGGAATGCTGCAAATACTCTTCTTGGTTCGCCTTTATTTTTCACTGTCGCTCAGGGCATTTGATCCCAGACACCTTTCCCTTAGAGGGTCAGGTAGGAGATGTTTTAGGCTTGGAGAGCCACAGCCTTTCTTTCATGGCTCTTCGCCTGTCATCGTAGCACAAAAGCCACCACAGGCAGTATGGAAATAAATGTGCACGACTGTGTTCCAATAAAACTTTATTTACAAAAATAAGGGGCCAGGCTGCTGTTTACCAGCTCCTGCCTTAGGAAAGTTTGCATTTCTAATGTGTTCTGTCTTTTCCTTTATGTAAATATGGAATTTTATGCTCAAAAGAGGACTTTCCCACTCCAAGATTAAGTGGAGTGGGGAGGGGAGCTGGAATAAGAAAAAAAGTACTCAAAAATAGTGTAAGCAAAATGTCCCATGAGTGACTCATTCCGCCAACTGGTTCTAGACAGGGCATCCTGGACGTGCCGACACGGCCCCGCACCTTGGCTGGTCCCAAGTCCCCTGCAGGACAAGTGAGGGAGGGCACTGCTGTAGGGAGAGGCACAGGACTGGGTCAAGGCCAGAGGCATCAGGACTCTGAGCACGGTGGCCCAGAGTAGAGGATGGCACTCCAGATGGGCTTCCTCTGCCCCATGCCCTCCTCTCTGACCTTTGCTCTCACCACTGACCTTGAAAAGTGTGTTCTCAGGGGACACTTGAGAGACCTGTCCAGTCAACCAGCTAGTCCTGGGCAGCCCCAATGGGACCCCAAGTGAGGACCCCCCACTTCCACGGAAGCCACCAGTCCCCTTTGCCCCCTCTGCTCCCCCCTGATCTGGACCTGTCTATGGATCCGATTGTCAGCTTATGGTAAAGAATTGCGTGTGAATTTTATACCAGGCCAGAGGAGACTGACGCCTCTAGCCTCTTCCTCTGATCCAGGTGTTCTTACACCCAGGGCTGCATGTAGGATACAGCTTGCCTGTCAAAAATTTTAATTAAAAACTCATAAACCCCACCTGGTGTTGCAAAGGGCAAATGGGGAGATGTATTTACTTCTCTGAAACTGTGGGGTCCAATGGCTTTTCTCCTCCTTCCCTACCTGCTTTTCTCCCAACCCCTTGGCTTGCTTAGCCTCAGGGCCCCCTGCAGACCCGAGGACACTCACAGACAGACCCTTCACCTCTCTGCACCGCAGTGGGCACTCCTTAGGAGTTTAAGTGATCATGTGGAAATCTCAAGGTCTGTAGCCAAGGGGAGGGGAGATTAGCTAACATCCTGTGTCAGTCTCAGTGTTACTCTGTCCCAGAGCCTGGCAATCTGGATTCTGGCACTGACTCTGCCACCTGCTGGCTGCGTGACCTTGGACCGGTGACTCCCTCCCCCCTCCCCCTGTGCTTGCCTAAATGTGGAGTGCCACTTGGCTCCTAATGCTAGGCTGTCTGAAAGGCGAAATTGCTTTAATCCATACCAAGTGTTTGTACCAGTACACATGGGAGCAGTTAGTAAATGGCAGCCACTCTATGTGACGTGCTGGGCACATAGTAGCTGTTCACTAAAGACAGTCGCCCTTCTGTGTTATCTGATGTCCTGGAACGTTTCCATCCTATTCATCTTGCTACGTCCCCAAGGATTTCAGATCCCTTGCCTGTCTACATCTGCATATACCCAGATAATCTTGCTTCTCTGTCCTTACCAGCCTTTGGCTTGATGAGAATTTCCAAACTGTGTTTGCTGATCTTTTAAAACCCCTGAGATGAGTATTTACTGCCAAAATGGGCAAGTATATCAGAAGGATTTAATTCGAGCATGGGATAATAATGCTGGAGACCGAAGGAGGGAGAATGGCAAGGGTTTCCTTCCTTTGCCCTCTATCTGCTGTGGCCACAAGCACCTCTGTTGATCACTTAAAATCCTATTTGAAAAGGTCACCAGTTATTATGGAGAATTGCACAGCATAAGGACTTAGGGAGAAAGAACCGGAGGCTGGCCTCCTCAGACTCCTCCTCCATTCCAATCTTCCCTCATGAGGGATTTCACCCTGTGTCCCCAAGCTGCTCCCAGCCATGGTGGCCGCTCCTGCGCGGAGGAGGACCCCCCCACCCCGGGCCCAGGCACACGACGCCATCAGTGGTGATGAGACCAGACGCCTGTGCCGAGTCTGCGAGCCGCCTTCACTCCACTCTGTCACGGCTACTGGTGTGCCCATTTTCCAGAGGAGGAGACTGAGACTCCTGCCGCTCTTGGCACTGGTTTCAGGTTGCCTGGCGAGCAGGGGGCAGAATGCACAGCTAGCTGCCTTCTGAGAGCCTCGGGCCCCTCCAGAAGTCCACCCTCCGCCTCAGCTCGTCTCTGATGACCTCCAGCCGGTCTTCCCCACGTCTCTTGCAGCCGGGTCTCATTTGATGTGGGAGGAAACGACGGATGATGAAATATTTATCCGCCTCATGTCTGATGGGCGCCTTCCCAGGAAAGCCCAGAGAAGCAGTTTGGAGAGGGGAGCTGGTGCTCCGAAGGCCACTCACTGGTTTATTCACGAGGCTTCATCTCTGGTATTGAAAACCCGATGTGAGAGATGGTCTTGGCCTGGGAGCTCCGGTGGGAACAGGTGTGTCGCCTGGTTTCCCAAAGCCGGAGCCAACCCAGAGGAAGTGACTGCCAAAGGGAATCCAGAGGAGTCACCGTTGCCCATTTGTTGGCTGACAGGTCCCTGCGCTCCTGGGCTGACATGATCGGTCCTGCTTCCCTGTCTGACCTCGTCCTGTATAATCACCCCTCCCGCGGGGCACGCTCGCACTGCACTGGCCGCCGTGCTGAGGACGACCAGCTTGTTTCTGCCCTGTGGTCTCGCTCTGCCTCTCCCCTCTGCCTGGACTCTGCTTCCCTCATCCCTGTCTTTGCGTGGCCGACTCATTCGGAGGCTCGGCTGAGCGTTCACTCAGTGCCACTTCCCTGTCGTCCACGGTCTCGCTGTCCGCTTTTGTTTTCTGCAGGAGTGTTCGTCGTGCTCTGCTGTTTGATTTGATGCATAAGTTCAAGAGGAGAGCGACTTTGCCTTGTTCGCCATTGTATCACCTGCATCCAAAACAGGGCCCCGCACATTCTGGGCCCCAAGGAGGCCTTGCTAAATGACCGATGGCTTCTGGTTGCTCATTATATAAAGCCAAGGGTTTGGACCAGGTGGTTGTGGAAGAGATTCCTTGCTCTGAACTTGAGAGTATTTCACTCCCGAGGCTTCCTCTTACTGGCAGTTGCTGCTCGGACCAGCCTCATGCAGGGATCTCAGTTCCCTGCTAGCAGAGCCTGAGGCAGGCATTCGGGTGTGCGTGGATTACTAAGGAGGTACTCCAGGAGAAGGGGGGGGTGAAGGAGACAGGGGAGGGCAGGGTGAGGAGAGAAGCCGTGCAGGGACATGCCTCCAGCTGTAGTCAGCCCTCAGCTGACGCCACGGGAACCCTGAGCACAAAGCGTGCCCACGACAGGGTTGGCTCCACACGGAGGCAAAGAATGCCAGTCGTGTAATCCCAGGCGCCTCAGTCATTCCGGGGGCTGCCCGGGGTGAAGGGGGCCAGGCTGTGGGCACCTCCCAGGCAAGGCAGCTCTTGGTCTAGCTGGGGCAGTCCTCTGGAGCCAACAGCCCAGCTAAGGGGGAATGCATTGAGGCTGGGCGCCAGCCGCGTCTCTGCCCTGCAGGGACCTGGAGCCTTACAAGTAGCCTGACCCCAGTTGAGAAAAAGAAAACCTGAAACCTGCCTTTCCAGGTGAAGGGAGTCCGGAGGTCACTGGGAGTAATCTGCTACCTAAGGAAAGCCCGGCAGCCTTTGGTTACCAAGGCCTGCCCCTCTGTGCCACTCAGGTTTCCTTCTCATCCTCCAGGCCAGCCTTCCTTTCTAGAAGGAACAAAGGAAGGGAGTTTCTTTCCTTGGTGTCCCTACTGTGCCAGAAACTGTTCTGGGAGCTTTGCACGTGTCATCTCCCTTAACCCTCTCAGTAACCCTGCGAGGTGGGTCTTAACGATGCCGGGATCTGCAAGGCCTAAGCCCTGGCTCCCAAGGTCCGACACCTTGCCCAGGACCTTACGGCCCGACAGTGGCAATGGGAGAATCTCACCCCTGTCCTCTGGGCCAAAGCCTGTGAACTTCCTTCTTTCTGCTCTGCCTCTGTGAGCTTGGGTAGGACAAGAAGAGGCATCCCTCTGCCTACAGTCTTCAAAGGCTCCCACTTGCCTTTGGGGTGAGGCCAAAATCTCTGGGCCTGGCTTTCTATCCCCCTCTGTGTTTTGTCACCTTCCTTCCCTTTCTGTCCCATCCCTCATGTTGCCTGCTGCCACCCCCCTGTGGTGTGAAGGGGCAACTGACATTTACTCAAATGCCTAAAAATGTTGGCTCTTGTTTGGGGGGCCCTCCCCATAGGCCCAGGCTAGGTATACTTTGTATGGATTATTTTGTGAGATCCAAGAACCCACAAGGTCGACCATGTTTTTCTGGTCTTAGAGATGAGGAAGAGGAACTCAGAGGTGACGTAGCTTTGCTCACATTCTCATAGCCAGTAAGGAATAGGAGGAAGGTTTGCACCCCACACCCTGAGCTCTTATCTACTAGACCAGGATTCACCAAGAGAACTTTTCCAGTGATGGGAATGGTCCATATCTGTACTCTCCAGTCCACCAGCCACCTAAGGCCGTTAAGTGCTAGAAATTTGGTTAATACAACTGAGGAACTGTATTTTGCATTGCATTTAATTTTAATTAAAAGTCGCTCCGTGGGGCCAGAGGCTGTGCAGAACTGTGACCATCTGGAGGTGTTACTCTCTCTACTTGCTAGCTGCGACATTAGGCTGATGGCAGATGCCGGCGGAAGACACGAGCTTCCTGGATCAGAGACAAAGGACGTGGTCACTCGCAGCACAGCCGGGCAGCCTGAGCTTCCTGTTTGCATCATGTCAACTTGTCCCCCAAGTCCTGTGGCTTTGCTTCACATTTGAGGGGCTGTCCTCTTTTATAATGGGCCACAAGCAGGCCTCCCCAGCTTTTCCCCTGGAGGGAGACACTATGATACTGGCTGGTAAGCAGATCTGAGTTCTGCTCCAGAGGGACCCACTTCTACCTTCCGTTCTCTCTGCGTCTTGGAGTTGGCCTCCGTTTCCCCCATTTTTGAGATGAATAACTGAAGCTCGCGTCAGTTACGCTCCCTGAAAGTTGAAATTACAAACCGTTCTACCTGTTACGCGTGGTCAGCTCTGTCCTGCACCCTGCAAAATAAAAACAAAAATAAAAACTTTGTTCTCTTTGCTCCCTTTCAAAACTGTACCCTGCAAGACTCTGGAATTCCTTTTCTCTTCTGCCTTGTTGTGTTCTTCCCATCTTTCTAGAGCCAGGGCCAGGATTGCCTCCTCCCTGAAGCCCTCCCTGTCCGGCACGGTCTGTTTCTTCTCTAAAATAAAGCATTGAGTCTCATACTCTTGACCGGCAGCTCTGGAGAGCAGAGCCTTACCTTCCTGTGCAGACTTGCCCTGCACAGTGCCTGTTGAAAGGATTGGGGGAAAGCAGACCAACAGGGACCCCCCCAAAAAGCAAATCTAGCAACGACCAGCTCCTACTTTATGCTCTGAACTGTATTTACAGCAGATTACCCCACTGCCCACTCCAGGAGCCAGAGTGTGTGAATAGGACTGTGTTTCCCAGAAAGAGAAGGGGGTGTTTTGAAGTGACTCAAAGGAAGGCTTATTGAATTGTGGAGTTTTGGTAAATCCACCCACGAGAATAGAGAAACTTGACATTTGCCTTCCGAGCCAGCATGAAGAATGAGTCGCACTTCTTCCTAAATGAGCAGGAGGCAGTGAATGATGCCTGCGCTGGTCTCAGGAGACCAAGATTCTAGTCCAAGTTCTGATGCTAACCAGCTGTGTGACCTTGGGGGAAGACACTCCCCTTTCTGGGCCTCAGTTTCTCATCTCTGAAGTGGGGCAGGAATGGGAGAAGAGAAACCTGCCCCTCAAGGTACCATCTTCCCATCCTTCTTTCCAATCCGTGCTTCCACAACTCTGGGCCTCAGAGAGTCCATCTTCCCCTTCACAAGAATCAAGTGCTTCCCTCCTCCCCCCTCATCCTACTTCCTGTGGCCTCCCTGAGCAGGACCAGCCTCTGGCCCTCCTCCTATGGAATGTGGCCCTCCACACTGGCTGGCCAAGGAAGCACTCGCTGTAAGATGGGCTGAAAAAGGAACAGTTGATTTGAACCCACGCATGTTTCTTCAGCTTTAACACATCATGCCATCATCCTACGTGGCAGCCACAGTCATAGCGGGCCTTGACTATGTTAGGCCCTATGTTGAGAACTGCATATCATCTCTCGCAGAATCCTTGCAAGAACCCCAGGATGCAGGTGCTATTATTATACCCCTATTTTGCAGATGAGGAAACTGAGGCCCAGAGCAGTGAAAGCGATGGAGCTGGTGAAGGGCAGAGCCTGTTCTGGAAGTCACATCTCCCGAGAACCTACTCCATTCTTACAAATGGAATGTTGGGTGGTTGGAGATAGGATAATACAAAATGAGCCCTACATGTGTCAGCTCTGCTGTGTAAGAAACAATCCCTAAATCTCGGTGACTTACAACAAATGTGTATTTCTTGTGTGTATTGCAAGTAGACTGTGGGTCAGCTGCAGGCCAACATGTTCCTTGAGTTATCTCAAAGGCATGGGCTAAGTGTAGTCATTATCTAGGGCACACCATGCTCATGCCAGAGCTGAAAAATCCACAAAAATCGCCCACATAATCAAATTTAAATCTTCTGTTTAGAGATGGTACACACCATACCTGTTCCCATCCCACTGGCCAAACCCAACATCAATGGAGTGGGGTGGTATAGCCCTCTTGCGGTGACAGGGAGGGGGCAAGGAGGGGGAAAATCAATATTTGCATAATACAATTGGCCATAAACTGCTGGGCTCCACAGCCAGAGGCATAGGTCTGACCACCTGGCTCTACCACTTGGTAGTTGCATAGCCTTCAGGAAGGTACGTCTCCTCCTAATGCCTCAGCTTTTTCATCTGTAAAATGGGGATGGTAATTACAGCCCTGCATGAGTCTCCTGGAGGTGCCATCCCGAAGTTCTACAACTGGGTGACTTAAACAACGGAAGCTTATTTTCTCCCAGTTTGGGAGGCTGAAAGTCCAAGATCAAGGTGCTGTCCAAGTTGGTGCCTCCTGCGACTTCTCTTCCTGGCTGCAGACAGCTACCTTCCCGCTGCGTACTCACCGGCCTTTCTTGTGTGGGTGCACGGTGAGTGCTCATCGGTGTCTCCAGTCTGTGGGCTTAGGGCCCCACCCTTATGACCTCATCTAACCTCAGTTACCTCCCCAGGGGCCCTATCTCCAAATACAGTCCCATTGGGGCATAGAGATTCACAAGGACACGCTGAACAGCAGCTAGGTCGCTATTAGTGCTTGGTTGTCGCTTGTCCCTCATTATACTGATTGGGTGTTTCCCTGCAGCGGTGAAGCCTCATTCCATTTATCTTTAGGTCCTTGGCACCGATCCCTTGGTACAGACGAGGTGCTCAGAAAATACATTTTTGGGATCCCGTAGTGAAGCGGGAGGCAGTTACTGGGGGCCACCCAGGTTCGGAGGACCCTGGGCTTTGCTAACCTGTTGTGATGTTGCGCATGTCCCTGTCTTGCGCTAATCAGGGTCCACCACATCAAGAGAAGTGTTTTGCAACTGGCAAGATTTCACTCTTCTTCCAAATCTTTGTTCAAGATTTTATGGCCGAAGAGTNGCCATAAACTGCTGGGCTCCACAGCCAGAGGCATAGGTCTGACCACCTGGCTCTACCACTTGGTAGTTGCATAGCCTTCAGGAAGGTACGTCTCCTCCTAATGCCTCAGCTTTTTCATCTGTAAAATGGGGATGGTAATTACAGCCCTGCATGAGTCTCCTGGAGGTGCCATCCCGAAGTTCTACAACTGGGTGACTTAAACAACGGAAGCTTATTTTCTCCCAGTTTGGGAGGCTGAAAGTCCAAGATCAAGGTGCTGTCCAAGTTGGTGCCTCCTGCGACTTCTCTTCCTGGCTGCAGACAGCTACCTTCCCGCTGCGTACTCACCGGCCTTTCTTGTGTGGGTGCACGGTGAGTGCTCATCGGTGTCTCCAGTCTGTGGGCTTAGGGCCCCACCCTTATGACCTCATCTAACCTCAGTTACCTCCCCAGGGGCCCTATCTCCAAATACAGTCCCATTGGGGCATAGAGATTCACAAGGACACGCTGAACAGCAGCTAGGTCGCTATTAGTGCTTGGTTGTCGCTTGTCCCTCATTATACTGATTGGGTGTTTCCCTGCAGCGGTGAAGCCTCATTCCATTTATCTTTAGGTCCTTGGCACCGATCCCTTGGTACAGACGAGGTGCTCAGAAAATACATTTTTGGGATCCCGTAGTGAAGCGGGAGGCAGTTACTGGGGGCCACCCAGGTTCGGAGGACTCTGGGCTTTGCTAACCTGTTGTGATGTTGCGCATGTCCCTGTCTTGCGCTAACCAGGGTCCACCACATCAAGACAAGTGTTTTGCAACTGGCAAGATTTCACTCTTCTTCCAAATCTTTGTTCAAGATTTTATGGCCGAAGAGTATTCCATTGTGTATGAAGACCACATCTTCTTTCTCCATTCTTCTATTGATGGGCACTTGGGCTGCTTCCATAATTTGGCTATTGTAAATTATGCTGCATGGAGTAATGTATAGAATTGCTGAGTCTGTATATTGTACACCTGAAACTAATATAACACCTTATGTTAACTAGATCAGAATTTTTTTTTTTTTAAAGAAAAAGGCCAAAAGTCGTGCCAGCAAAATCTCGGCAGGTTTCGTTTTCTCAGGGCCTTTTATGTCTACACCAAGGTAATTGGGCCACGTTCAGAACCAAAATTGACTCTGAGAGATTCTCTTTACAAAGAGGCTGTTGTAAACTCCAGAGTGGCAGTAATTCTCCAGCCCCCCTCCCACAGGTCCTGTCTCCCACCAATAAAGCGCCATAATGACCCCGCATGACAGGGCTGGGTGTGGAGGGGCATCAAGAGAACTCGCTCTTGGGGCGCCTGGGTGGNCAAGTGTTTTGCAACTGGCAAGATTTCACTCTTCTTCCAAATCTTTGTTCAAGATTTTATGGCCGAAGAGTATTCCATTGTGTATGAAGACCACATCTTCTTTCTCCATTCTTCTATTGATGGGCACTTGGGCTGCTTCCATAATTTGGCTATTGTAAATTATGCTGCATGGAGTAATGTATAGAATTGCTGAGTCTGTATATTGTACACCTGAAACTAATATAACACCTTATGTTAACTAGATCAGAATTTTTTTTTTTTTAAAGAAAAAGGCCAAAAGTCGTGCCAGCAAAATCTCGGCAGGTTTCATTTTCTCAGGGCCTTTTATGTCTACACCAAGGTAATTGGGCCACGTTCAGAACCAAAATTGACTCTGAGAGATTCTCTTTACAAAGATGCTGTTGTAAACTCCAGAGTGGCAGTAATTCTCCAGCTCCCCTCCCACAGGTCCTGTCTCCCACCAGTAAAGCGCCATAATGACCCCGCATGACAGGGCTGGGTGTGGAGGGGCATCAAGAGAACTCGCTCTTGGGGCGCCTGGGTGGCACAGCGGTTAGGCGTCTGCCTTTGGCTTGGGGCGTGATCCCGGCGTTGTGGGATCGAGCCCCACATCAGGCTCTTCCGCACTGAGCCTGCTTCTTCCTCT
>NC_048223.1:123768577-123840316 GCF_002007445.2 Ailuropoda melanoleuca
AGAACTCGCTCTTACTGCCCTGTGTCCAGGAATGTTTCTGGGTCTTGCTCACGAGTCTGGGTAGACACCTCGAGTAGCCACTCAAGAGAGCCACCAGGCTTGGAGCCACCAATTAGGATTCAGTGGTGACACTCCAAACTCCATGTTTGTTTATTCTTCCTAATTGCCATCTGCCTTTGCTTAGGAAGGCCTGTGTCTGAGGGTGTTTGTTTGGCACAGGGATCCACCAGCTAAGGACAGAAAGATCAAGGACACAGGGACAGCCCGCCTTTCGAAGTACTCCGCCTGATGTGGCTCAACTCAGCTCAGCTCCACAGTGTCAGGGTGGATGGCACCATGTGCAAGTTCTGGGCTTCCTCCCAGCTCACTGCTAATTAATTGTCGGCATGATAAATAATTCAGTGCATTTTGACTCTCACAGGCTCAATTTCCTCATCCGGGAAATGGGAGCAAAATGACATTTTCCGTAAGATGTGTTGCATCTGGCCCAGAGTAGATGATGATGATGGTGAAGGTGACAGTGATGGTGATGATAGTGATGATATGATGATGTTGACAATATGATGACAGTGATGGTGGCGTGAGGCTTATGGTGATAATATGATGATGATGATAGAGATGGTGATGGTGACGGTCATGGGGATATGGTGATGATGATGGTGATAGAGATGATGGAAATGATGATGACGAATGATGATGATGTTGATGGAGATGATGATGAGGATGGTGAGGATGGTGATGGAGATGATGGAGATGATGATGACGAATGATGGTGATGTTGATGGAGATGNAAAGAGAACTCGCTCTTACTGCCCTGTGTCCAGGAATGTTTCTGGGTCTTGCTCACGAGTCTGGGTAGACATCTCGAGTAGCCACTCAAGAGAGCCACCAGGCTTGGAGCCACCAATTGGGATTCAGTGGTGACACTCCAAACTCCATGTTTGTTTATTCTTCCTAATTGCCATCTGCCTTTGCTTAGGAAGGCCTGTGTCTGAGGGTGTTTGTTTGGCACAGGGATCCACCAGCTAAGGACAGAAAGATCAAGGACACAGGGACAGCCCGCCTTTCGAAGTACTCCGCCTGATGTGGCTCAACTCAGCTCAGCTCCACAGTGTCAGGGTGGATGGCACCATGTGCAAGTTCTGGGCTTCCTCCCAGCTCACTGCTAATTAATTGTCGGCATGATAAATAATTCAGTGCATTTTGACTCTCACAGGCTCAATTTCCTCATCCGGGAAATGGGAGCAAAATGACATTTTCCGTAAGATGTGTTGCATCTGGCCCAGAGTAGATGATGATGATGGTGAAGGTGACAGTGATGGTGATGATAGTGATGATATGATGATGTTGACAATATGATGACAGTGATGGTGGCGTGAGGCTTATGGTGATAATATGATGATGATGATAGAGATGGTGATGGTGACGGTCATGGGGATATGGTGATGATGATGGTGATAGAGATGATGGAAATGATGATGACGAATGATGATGATGTTGATGGAGATGATGATGAGGATGGTGAGGATGGTGATGGAGATGATGGAGATGATGATGACGAATGATGGTGATGTTGATGGAGATGATGATGATGATGGTGATGGTGGTGGTGGTAGTGATGGTTTGATGATGGCAGCTTAGCCCTTAGAGAGCACTTACTACCTGCCAGGCATGCCTTAAACATTTCATATGTGTTGACCTTCTTAATCTTCTCAGCAACCCGGGAAGCTCGGCACTATCATTCTCCCCACTTTACAGATGAGGAAACTGAGGCATGGTGGAGTAAGTGGCTTGCTGAAGGACGCAGTCAGGAGTGACAGGCTGGTGGTCCCCCAGCCACTGCCTTGATGGCCTTGAGGCTCACCCAGTGTTACTTATGCAGGACTGTGTCCCACTCCAAGCTCCCCTGCATGCAGCGGGAGAGAGGGTGCCCGCAACCCATGTTGCTTATTCTGGAAAGTAATTGCTTTTAATTAAACTGTTTCATACTTCCTAAAAATTTCTCCTTTCATGTTGTTTCCATGGCGAGTCAGAGGCAGGCCAGCCCATCCTGGGCACCAACTCCCTCCTGCTGGCCGGGATGGCCTCTATGTAATATTAACGTCCATGGGCCTCTGGGTCATCCATTATTGACGTGCAGAGGTCAGCAAGCTCAGGTCCACGGGCACAGGTGCGCTTAGGTGAGAGGGAGAGAAAGAAGCCCAGGTGGTCTTGATTATTCAGAAAGTTCTTTTCTTGCTTGCCTTGGCAATGCACGTACTAAAATTGGAACGCTACCGAAAGTTCTCTTCATCCCCACTCCCAGAAGGAGAGCATTTTGCATGCCTCACAGGTGACAAGAGCCAAGACAGCATGCAGCTGAAGCTGCTGCGGGCTGGGGTTAGTACTATCCCATGGGCAGAGTGGGGGTATTTTCATCCGTCCTTATTACTGTTTAGGAAGGGCTCTCCCCCTACTCAGCATCTAGGGGAAAAAGCTAAAACAATAATCACCCTTCCCTAATTCTCAGATTCAAGTAACCTCTCCCTTTGCAAAACGCCCAGCTGTCTGATTCCTGCCAATTAGAATATTCTAGAATCAGACTCTTCCCCTACCTCCGTGTGATCTGGGACTCGCCACTAGCCTGGTTGCAGGTGCATCTGAAAAGTCCTCTGTCCTCTGTCGTCGGGGCAGAATGGCTTCCAGCCCCCTCTGCTGCTTGCCGCGCCTGTGGCCCAACCAGGCCCCTCTGCATGAGCCTCAGTTTCCTGCCCGATCCGACGGGAGGCTGGAACTGCCTCAGGGACTGCCGTGAACGGCGGGGGTGGAGTGGCTAACCCTGCTGGGCGCATGACAGATCACCGAATGAGCGCACACCAACGCCCGGTCCTCGATCTAGGGCAGGAAGTGGTCTCAGAGATCGTGCAGTACAGGGCTCTCACTTCACAGTTTGGAGCACAGAGCCTTGCCGGTCGCTCACCTGGCACTGACCCCACGCTCTGAAGGTGACTGTCGTTCTCTCCCCTCACCAGGGGCCGGCTCTGCCATCCACAGAGCACTTGGTGTGTACTGTGTGTGTGTGAGCTGAGCTCGTTGCCGGCATGTTCTGGAGAGATCGTCATGCCTTCTCCCTGTGGTAAGTCTGAGTATTTTTTTTCCTATTTTTCAGATGAAGACACGGAGTCTCAGAGAGGTTAAGGAATTCCCCTGAGGTCACACAGCTGGTAAGTGGCAGAGCTGGAATTTAAACCCCGCTCCCTGTGACTTTAGAACCTATGTTCTTAATTGCTTGCTCTCTCTGCCTTAAACTGTGTTGAAATGGTTGTCCCCCCGCCACACAAGTGGGGGAGACCTGTGACCGGTTTTTGTATCTCTCGCCATGCCTGCTGCGGTACCCAGAACACAGTTGGCTCTCCAGACGTACAGGATGTTTCAAAGGCAGTCTTTTCTAATCCCAGGGGGTTGGGCAATGTTCAGGGCATGGGATGGTCCTCTCATCATTGGAAAGTTCTGGTGAACCGAGTGTGTTTCCTTTTTGCTACATGCAAATGCAGCAGCAGGTCACCAACACATACAGCATGAGAAATGCATTCTGCGTTTGATTGTAAAGCAAGTCTAATGTTCCACGTGCAGACCGTACCGAAAGACTATTTCCACAGTGGATGTGGCTTTGTGATTCAGAAAGTAGGGCACTTGAGTCCGTGGTGGGAAGGAGGGCAGGGCGGGTGGCGGAGGTGGGGTCCAGCATGAGGCTGACACCAGCTCGGGCCCCAGCGCCCTCCTCCACATCCCGTTAGGTGCCTGCCAGGGGCTAACCCTCTCCCTCAGCCTTTCCTGCACCCTCACCCTTGCTCTGACCATCTCTGTCTTCTCCTGGTCCTGCTGCTTCTCACGTTCCCTCCCTCCTGTCCCTAAGGGTGCCCATCTCCACTTCCTCATCCTTGAAACCCTCTCTTTTGTTTTCAGAAGTTTTCCTAGAACCTGTTTCTGAAAAATCTTTGAGAATGAACAAGCCCCACTTAGTAACATGACCGCAGATTAACTGCCTGATTTGGTCTCCTGAGCCCTCAGAGAAAACTCCTCGGAGTGGAGGTGAAGGGGGTGTGACTTTGATTTGCAAACCAACTTCTGGGGTGCTGAGACCCGGCAGCTGGGCAGGGGGTTCCCACCCCCACCTCAGCCAGAAAAGCTGTTTAAGTAGCTAGTTTCTACTTGGGGAAAATTCCAGTTTAAAGAAAATTTGAAAACCACTAGCTAACAAATGTCCTTGTCCTGAAGTCTGGAAAGCTGGTTCTAGGCCTGGCTCTGCCACAGCACACTGTGTGAATTTTTTTTTTTTGATATTTTATTTTATTTTATTTTATTTTATTTTATTTTATTTTATTTATTTTATGTTTTCTAAGTGCTTTCCCTTTGCTGGGCCTCAGTTTGTCCATCTGTACAGTGGGATCCTCGGCCGTGGTTTTCCAGCCAGAGTGACAATGAGATTTTGAAAATCCTCGTGCAGACGCTCCTTGTTCTGAGTTGACAAAGAAAAGCCATCTGGGCAGGGAACTGAGAAGAGGGTGGTATTTGATAATGACAACCCCATCCTCCATGGGTACCCTGGTTGGGAGAGACCCAGAGCCACACATACACCTGGGGGGATTGAGCCCCCCCAACCCCATGGCTGACATTCCACCCTTCCCTGGAAGTCACCACGAGGCTCCAGGCTCTCCTGGAACCAGGCCCGTGGACCCCCCCAGCAGAGCCAGGTGTCCCCGTCACATGCTCTGTGCCCCACATCCTGCCTCAGCCACAGGGGACCGACCCCAGGAGGCAGGACCCACCCTTGCATGCCACAGCTCTTGGCAGCCCACAGATGCACGGTGTGGTTTTGTAGTATTTTTGGTTTTGTTGTTTTTGCAAAAGCCAAAGGAAGTCTGTAGGCTGAGCCCTGCCTTCCCTTCCTGAGGGTGGCTGATCTGCTTGGTCAGGGACAAAGAGGCCCCCAAGACAAGGTCCCAGGTTGAGAGGGCACCTGCCTTCAGCTGGACGCTGCCCTGGGCTGTCCGTGGGCAGGGTTGATTTGAGGTTGTCACTGTCACCATCCCATTTCCCATAAGAGGACACTGAGACCAGAAATGACCAAGGACCGTCCCCTCCACCTCTCACTAGGCACGAACCCAAAGAAACCTCTGCTTTCTGAGCTCTGAGCACTTTTCACCCTGCCTCCTGCACACGGGAGAGCCCACTATTGTCCTCAGCATGGGGGACACAGCAGGCAGGGACACAGGTGACGTTCCTGCCCTCCTGGTACAGGGAGACAGACACACAAAGAAGGAATTCTGTATACAATGAAGTGTCATTTTGTGATTAAGTCTGGGATGGGAAATGTAGCTGAGCAAGGGGACAGTGACAGTGACGCTATTTTAGGGTAATCAGGGAAGGCCCCTCCAAAGAGGGCATATGGGGAGAGCCATGAATATAGCCAGGGAGCAAACGATGTGGATTCTAGAGTAAGAACATCCTGGGGGGGGCAGCATGTGCAAAGGCCCTGGGGCCAACATAGCTACCATTCTTTATTGTCTCCTCCGTCTGTCACCCTCCACATGTCTGCAGGGGTGGGGCAAGGGGTCATGGCTGTGTAGCGAGAAAAATTGCACAGAACTGAACAGGGCAGAAAGAAGGTGTATATCTAATAGGAAACTACTTGTCTTATTTCTTAATTCTCTTTGTACCGTCCACTCTTGGGTGATGTTTGAAATAGTTCCATAGTTCCAATAGTTCCTTGCTTTGTATTTTTCTCAAACTGTGTGTTTGAGCCAGACTCTTATCCACTGCTTCAGGCTTGGCTTTCCAAGCCGGGCGGGAGCCTGGATCCAAAACTACAGAAATAGAACGAGAAATTGTGCTGGGGCTGTACCACTGACCTCGAACTGACCTCAGAGAGAGAAGTCCGGCAAGCAGAGCCTGGGGGGGGGGTGGAGCTGGGGGAGGGGTAGAGGCAGACACACCTCTGTCTCCGTGGGGCCATTAGCAGGCTGTGATCTCAGGCAGACTCATCCTGGCTGGGGGTCACCACTTCTGCCATCTGTGTGGATACTGACACCTGTCTGGCACCTGCTGGAGCAGCTCATGGCCCAGGTGTGTTGGAAGGGACATATTTGGAGAGTTAGGGACCTGGTTCTAGTCTTGGGGCCAACACAGACTCGTGTACATCCTTGGGCAAGTCACATCCCCTCCCTGAGCCTTGGTTTCCCCACCTAGAAAAGGAAGCAGAGAGGCATGGTCCTCTCTACGTTCCTCTGTGATCCTGAAATGCCACAAGCCTTTGCCTCTGAGGCAGGCAGCAACCAGGCACTGAGATAGAACCTTCCAGAAGCTCCTCTTTGATTATGTAGGCCTGGACTCTCAGCGGACAGATGCCCAATGCTGGGGGCATGACCTTGGCCATCCTGCCTCAGGCATTCAGTTAAGAGCTTCAAGCTGTCCTCACCTCTCCCTGATCTGGGCTCTGTGGCTGTAGAACCAGACATTTCCAGGAGCAGAGGAATGTCTCTCTTTCCTTGGGGCCCAGAAGGACTTATTAAGTGTTCCATTAACTGAATCTCATTCAGCTGGAAAAAGAATAATCAGAATGCAGTTCTGCCTGGTTACTGGCCTGTGAACCCCTTGAAAGTTTCCCGAAAGCAATGCTCAAAAAACCTCCTATACAGAAGACAGCCCAGCCCTTCCTGCTTCCTCCCCAAGAAGCAGGCAGCGTGGGGGTCGACCAGCAAGCCCATCGTCAGTCAGCATCTTGGGCTCATCCCTCCGTCCATCTACCCATTAAGCAGGCCCCCGTGTGGGTACAGTACCAGAGACCTTGAACTCAATGAGACACGGTCTGTGCTCTCAGTGGCAGGTCAGGCTCAGCCTGACCACTTTCTTCGTCTGGTCCAACTCCAGAGAGCTCATGGCTGAGCTGACTCTCAAGGTCACAAAAATGTAAACATTCAGAAACTTTCTCCTCTCTGTGTTAGTCTGTCTTCCACGGTGTCTGCCCCAAATTCATTGGCTTAGCCTTTTTCGATCAGATCAAATTTTCTTTTGCTCCCTTCCTTCCAACACATCCTCGTCTCACATGAATCTGGGGGGAAGGGAAGGGGAGGGAAACAGGGAAGTGTTCCTGGACAGGTGACACTTGAGACACGGAGTTCACCAGCTGGGGGACGGGCGAGCCAGAAAAGTCGCTCCATCAGCAAGAACATTTTCTTGATTATAAAATTCAGTGTTTTGTAGCAAGCAGTAAGCCAGCCATCTTTTGGTCCCAGAGAAAGACATTACCTCATGTTTTGTAGTCCATTGCCGCAGATGCAATGCTGAAGAATGATCCAGATAAAAGACCGGTGGGGCCTTGCATTCTTAGCCTGCCTGGTAAGACAGGCAGGAATGCCATAGATTAGCGTCTCTTGACAATAGGGTGGCATTGAAAATGTCTGGATTTGAATCCTGGGTCTATCACCTACCAGTCGTGAGATTAGGTAGATTTGCAATTGCTTAATGTCTTTTAGCCTCAATTTTATTATCTGTAAAATGGGATAATACCTGCCTTTCACGTGATTATTCAAGATTACATAAGATTGCTGTTCTAGGAACAGGGTGGGAACAAAAACAGAGTCTGAGTTTAAAGAACCTAGATGTATGGAGAATCTTTTCAGCTGTTCGTAAGTACTTAATGTTGGAAAGCAGGTGGCTGAAAAGCAGAATGTGATGGACTTCATGATTCAGGGATGCAGAAGGTACAGGGATAGTCTCTCTGAGTTGACATGGCCCCAGCATCCTGCCTTAAGTGGTGGCTAGGCTCCTATCTGTGGGGAGAGCATCTGGGCAGCACACAGAGCCTGTCCTCAAGTCCTGCCCTTGTCATCTTGTGGAGGGCATGGAGCTGGTAAATAGAGTGAGCAAAGAAAAGTCATGGAGAGTGGAGTCAGAAAGTAGGCAAAGACCAGCTCTAGTAGGACCTTGCAGGCTGTGGCAAGAGCCTTGGATTTTATTCTTGGCGCGGAGGGAACTCTTGGAGACTTTTAGGTAGTGGGAGGGATGCGCAGAGAGGGGCATGGAGGGGCTGGAAAGCTACAGTCCCGGCTTTGAGTTTATCCTATCCCCCTCTTGCTGATTGAGAAGCTAGCCTGTTCGTGTGTCACGGATCCTGGCAGGTGCCATGAGGCTCCTGGGTGTGGACAACGGCTGTCGTGAAGGTGGTGTGGGCGAGGGGGGGAGATCTCATGCCTTTCATGCCCAGAGCCAGGGCTCAGAGTGACCCCTTCTAAATTTGGGGGAAGATGACAGCTCAGTCAACACTTGCAGATTCTGAGCTCCGGAGACGGGAAGGAGTGAAGGTTCTTGGGCCCGGGTCCAGGTCATGGCTTATCAGAAGGCCCTCATCTGTCTACATCTACCTGTCAAATAGGGAGAAAATTAGCAGCCAGGCATACCGGGTGAGCCTCGTAAATACAGGTTGAATCTGAAGGCCGTGTGCTCATTATCTGCATTAGCCAGAATATTTTATTGGAGGCAAATTATGCTCAGGGACTGAGATGGTCTTTGGCAATAATTTAACACAGGTTCGCTGCAGGAATGATAATTTATAATAGTAATATTTCACAAGCCAGGAGTCTATAGGATAATGTCTCTTAATAAGCCATTAAAGAAATCACATGCTCCAAACCAATGATCGATGACACTGTTGTTCCAGGCAGAGTAAAGTCCAAATTTAGTTGAGGTGTACCTTTCTGTGAGCTGGGTGTCTGTGGAGTCAGTCTTTCCAAGTAGAAGCTGCCGGCTGGGGTCCCTCGATGCTGGGGCACGCGGCTAGCAGGCGACAGCACCAGCGTTTACAGGCAAGGCCTGTTACATGGCTGGTGCCCCTGCCCCTGGGGGGCGGGGGGGAAGGCTCATCAAGGCAGGAACTGATGCCCTTTGTCCCCAGAGACCGCCGAGTGGTTTAACGCCACCGCCAACCGGCAGTGGCCTGGGCAAGGCAGGAACCAAGTGTCCCAAGGTCTCCGGGGAGCGATTCGGGTCAGCCCGGACCGAACACACAGTGAGTCCTCACAGTTCTTGGTATCTAAAGTTCAAATGTCCATCATGTCACAGCCGCTGCTCCACACGTCCTTATTGCCATGTCCCCAGCAGCGGTCACCAGCCCCCGGGCTCCCGTGTGCTTACGGAAACAGATGGCCATGGCGATATCCTGACACGGCCTCAGTGGGAGCAGCTCACCCCGAGATCAAAACAACGGCACTGAAGTCCTGAAGAAGTTGGAATCCCAACAAACCAGAACACAGTAAAGAGGAAGCGAACTCAGCCTGATGGTTCGGTTCATTGTCTCGGTTTTTGATTATTCCTTTTCTTTGCAGAGCATAGCAACGTTTGATAGGTAGCTCTGGTACACAACACACACACACACACACACACACAGACACACACAATCACACCCACAGACACAGACACACACAATCACACACAGAGAGACACACAGACACACAATCACACCCACACACACAGCCACACACACAGCCACACACAGAGGCACACACAGTCACACCACACACACAGACACACACAGTCACACCCACAGACACACACACCGACACACACAATCACACACAGACACACACGCACAGACACACAATCACACACAGAGAGACACAGACACACACAATCACACACAGAGAGACACACAGACACACAATCACACCCACACACACAGCCACACACACAGCCACACACAGAGGCACACACAGTCACACCACCAGACACACACACAGACACACACAATCACACACAGACACACACGCACAGACACACAATCACACACAGAGAGACACAGACACACACAATCACACACAGAGAGACACACAGACACACAATCACACCCACACACACAGCCACACACACAGCCACACACAGAGGCACACACAGTCACACCACACACACAGACACACACAGTCACACCCACAGACACACACACCCCCCACCTGACAGTGTTTCCCTGGCAAAGGATGCTTTTGGTTGCTCACTGGGGCAGGGAAGGACAAGGTGTAAAGGGTCAGGACCCCAGAAGGCCAAAGAAAAGAACAAAAGGAAGCATGTGGGACACCCTCTCTCCAGACCCGGTCCCTCGTCCCACCGTGTGCTGTACATCTTGGGGGAGCAGGGGCTTATCTTGGCGTCCCTCACACACAAGCTCGTGTGCTCCCTGCGTCAGCCCAGGACGCTCAAAGACAACCAAGGCTTCGTGAGGCCCCCCCAGCAGGCAAAATAGAAGCGCTGATCCTCGGATCGTGATTCCTGCCATGCGCTGTGTATGCTCCGCTCTATCTGGAATTGTGCCGAGGCAACCCTGTCTAGCCTCGGTCTCTCTGCGACCCCGGGATAGCAGGCAGCCTTTCCAGAGCTCACCTCTCCCCACTGCACTGTAGGAGATCAAAGGACACCTGATTTAAAGCAAATTGGGCAGAGCAAGAAAGTGCCATAAAGGTGCTGTGTTCCCCGAGCGGGGGCCCTTTGATGGGGAGCCGGGGACAAGCTGTGCAGCCTCCCGTCCCCAGCACTCAGCAGAGACGCAGGTGGGGGTGGGCGGAAGACTCCCAGTGTTGAATGCCCGCTCGGTGGCCATCTCCGTTGGGGCAGGGGCACCCCAGCCTCAAGGACACTCACTGTCCTGGGGGTCAGCGAGGCTTGCTCATTCCCTCTCTCCCGCTCTACCTGCGTCCTCCATTGAGAGTGGATGAGTAGCAGTTGTGCGCACCTTGCGGGGGTCAGGGGGAGCAGGGCTGAGTGGGGACAGTCCCCCTGCCAGTGTGGGCATACCCTCAGTGAAGTGATAGGCTCCTGAAAGGCGGTAATACTTAAGCATACCCTCAGTGAAGTGATAGGCTCCGTCACCTGAAAGGCGGTAATACTTAGCTTGAAAAGCTCCCGTTTTGTGGCTTCTCTTGGCTTGGATCACGTTTGAGCCTCACTCTTACACAATGTATGACCCTGGCTTAACCTCCCTGGGCCTCCATTTTCTCATCCGTAAAATGGACAGATTAAGGGATTCAGGAGTTAACAGGAATAGAGCTCTTAGACAAGCTTTTAGAGCCGCCCTGGGCAAAAGTCAGTGAGCNAATTTATAATAGTAATATTTCACAAGCCAGGAGTCTATAGGATAATGTCTCTTAATAAGCCATTAAAGAAATCACATGCTCCAAACCAATGATCGATGACACTGTTGTTCCAGGCAGAGTAAAGTCCAAATTTAGTTGAGGTGTACCTTTCTGTGAGCTGGGTGTCTGTGGAGTCAGTCTTTCCAAGTAGAAGCTGCCGGCTGGGGTCCCTCGATGCTGGGGCACGCGGCTAGCAGGCGACAGCACCAGCGTTTACAGGCAAGGCCTGTTACATGGCTGGTGCCCCTGCCCCTGGGGGGCGGGGGGGAAGGCTCATCAAGGCAGGAACTGATGCCCTTTGTCCCCAGAGACCGCCGAGTGGTTTAACGCCACCGCCAACCGGCAGTGGCCTGGGCAAGGCAGGAACCAAGTGTCCCAAGGTCTCCGGGGAGCGATTCGGGTCAGCAAGGAGGAGCCTTGCCCGGACCGAACACACAGTGAGTCCTCACAGTTCTTGGTATCTAAAGTTCAAATGTCCATCATGTCACAGCCGCTGCTCCACACGTCCTTATTGCCATGTCCCCAGCAACGCGGTCACCAGCCCCCGGGCTCCCGTGTGCTTACGGAAACAGATGGCCATGGCGATATCCTGACACGGCCTCAGTGGGAGCAGCTCACCCCGAGATCAAAACAACGGCACTGAAGTCCTGAAGAAGTTGGAATCCCAACAAACCAGAACACAGTAAAGAGGAAGCGAACTCAGCCTGATGGTTCGGTTCATTGTCTCGGTTTTTGATTATTCCTTTTCTTTGCAGAGCATAGCAACGTTTGATAGGTAGCTCTGGTACACAACACACACACACACACACACACACAGACACACACAATCACACCCACAGACACAGACACACACAATCACACACAGAGAGACACACAGACACACAATCACAGCCACACACACAGCCACACACAGAGGCACACACAGTCACACCCACAGACACACACAGACACACACAATCACACACAGACACACACACGCACAGACACACAATCACACACAGAGAGACACAGACACACACAATCACACACAGAGAGACACACAGACACACAATCACACCCACACACACAGCCACACACACAGCCACACACAGAGGCACACACAGTCACACCACACACACAGACACACACAGTCACACCCACAGACACACACACCCCCCACCTGACAGTGTTTCCCTGGCAAAGGATGCTTTTGGTTGCTCACTGGGGCAGGGAAGGACAAGGTGTAAAGGGTCAGGACCCCAGAAGGCCAAAGAAAAGAACAAAAGGAAGCATGTGGGACACCCTCTCTCCAGACCCGGTCCCTCGTCCCACCGTGTGCTGTACATCTTGGGGGAGCAGGGGCTTATCTTGGCGTCCCTCACACACAAGCTCGTGTGCTCCCTGCGTCAGCCCAGGACGCTCAAAGACAACCAAGGCTTCGTGAGGCCCCCCCAGCAGGCAAAATAGAAGCGCTGATCCTCGGATCGTGATTCCTGCCATGCGCTGTGTATGCTCCGCTCTATCTGGAATTGTGCCGAGGCAACCCTGTCTAGCCTCGGTCTCTCTNCACACATACAGACACACACAGAGGCACACACAATCATACCCACAGACACACACACACAATCACACACAGAGAGACACACACACGCACAGACACACAATCACACACAGAGAGACAGACACACACACACACAATCACACACACAGACACACACAACCACACACACAGACACACACAGTCACACCCACAGACACACACACCCCCCACCTGACAGTGTTTCCCTGGCAAAGGATGCTTTTGGTTGCTCACTGGGGCAGGGAAGGACAAGGTGTAAAGGGTCAGGACCCCAGAAGGCCAAAGAAAAGAACAAAAGGAAGCATGTGGGACACCCTCTCTCCAGACCCGGTCCCTCGTCCCACCGTGTGCTGTACATCTTGGGGGAGCAGGGGCTTATCTTGGCGTCCCTCACACACAAGCTCGTGGGCTCCCTGCGTCAGCCCAGGACGCTCAAAGACAACCAAGGCTTCGTGAGGCCCCCCCAGCAGGCAAAATAGAAGCGCTGATCCTCGGATCGTGATTCCTGCCACGTGCTGTGTATGCTCTGCTCTATCTGGAATTGTGCCGAGGCAACCCTGTCTAGCCTCGGTCTCTCTGCGACCCCGGGATAGCAGGCAGCCTTTCCAGAGCTCACCTCTCCCCACTGCACTGTAGGAGATCAAAGGACACCTGATTTAAAGCAAATTGGGCAGAGCAAGAAAGTGCCATAAAGGTGCTGTGTTCCCCGAGCGGGGGCCCTTTGATGGGGAGCCGGGGACAAGCTGTGCAGCCTCCCGTCCCCAGCACTCAGCAGAGACGCAGGTGGGGGTGGGCGGAAGACTCCCAGTGTTGAATGCCCGCTCGGTGGCCATCTCCGTTGGGGCAGGGGCACCCCAGCCTCAAGGGCACTCACTGTCCTGGAGGTCAGCGAGGCTTGCTCATTCCCTCTCTCCCGCTCTACCTGCGTCCTCCATTGAGAGTGGATGAGTAGCAGTTGTGCGCACCTTGCGGGGGTCAGGGGGAGCAGGGCTGAGTGGGGACAGTCCCCCTGCCAGTGTGGGCATACCCTCAGTGAAGTGATAGGCTCCTGAAAGGCGGTAATACTTAACTTGAAAAGCTCCCGTTTTGTGGCTTCTCTTGGCTTGGATCATGTTTGAGCCTCACTCTTACACAATGTGTGACCCTGGCTTAACCTCCCTGGGCCTCCATTTTCTCATCCGTAAAATGGACAGATTAAGGGATTCAGGAGTTAACAGGAATAGAGCTCTTAGACAAGCTTTTAGAGCCGCCCTGGGCAAAAGTCAGTGAGCTGGAAATGCCTGCTCTCGAGAGGATCGATACAGAGAAGGGATCAGATGGGCTGATGCTCCCCGCAGAGGCCAGAGCTCTTCACCGGCTCCTGTTCTTTCCCGGGACTCGTAGGGCATGTGCTGTTGCTGGTATGGTTTTGCACACAGGGGCAGGGGATGGCTCAGTGTGGTTAAGTGGCTTGTCCAAGGTCACAGAACTGATCAGCCTTTGGAGCTGCAGCCCCCATTGGCTCTCCACTTTCCCACGTGGCATCTAGACCTGATGGCTCTGCCTCCGTCTGCTGTTTCCCAGGTGGGTGACTCTGAGCGGGTCCTCTAACCTGTCTGAGCCCGTGTGGCCAATAGGTGCTAGACGATGACGCGCCTTCATGATGGCTAACGACACGAGGCAGGAAGCGATGGCGAGGGGAGAGAGCTGGCTGGACGTTCCCCAGGCCCCAGCATCTCCCTGTGTGCTTTAAAATACAAACACAGCAAGGGGTCAGCGTCACCACTGGTGCTGCGTGCGCGCGCATAGCGCAGGCTTTGACTCGGGTTGAATCTGGAGCCCATCCCTTGCTGTGTGCCCTTGAGTGCATCCCTTAGGACTTTGCTATGAAAGACAAAGCATCATCCCCTTGCAAAGCTTTTGTGATGATTGAATGAGCTCTCGGAAAAGCATCCAGCCAGGTGCTGGTACCCCGCTGTGGGCATTGGGGACAGGTGCACGTGCCTCCTTCCCTGACATGCTTGTGCGTGGATTTCTCCAGGACTCACCAGCTCTGGGACACCAAGACGAGTATCTCCTTCTCTGCCCTGGCTCTAAGTCCCCCTGACCCCTTGGCTGCTCCCACCTCTGGCGTCACCTCCCACAACCTCGCCCCTCGCGCCGGGTCACCACTGGCCTCAGGCCCTTCTCGCTGGGCCCTCGCTGACCCGGCTTGCCCTGTGCTGTTGTATTTAATGCCCGAGTCTTACAGGGCCGCCTGGTTTCATCTGCTCTGAAAGCTCCATGATGCCAGCCTTGCCCATCTACTTCAGGCACCTATGTTCCCAGTCCCCCCAGTGGGCTGCTCCAAAGCCCCTTGTCAATGAGGCAAGATGTCCGTCCTTTCCCCACCGCGGGCTCAGGGGGGCCCCACACAGATGGCTTGGGCGCAGAGTGCTGGGAGTTGAACAGGCTGCTGTTTCTGATGATCGCTGCCCTCCTCCTCCCGAGTGGGACTCTGGGGGACTAGCCCAGGACAGCTGTATCCCAGTGACCCCACTGGACATCACGACAGCCCATCAAACCTTCGTTTCTGGGATGGTTCGTGCTAGACTCGTGCTTGTTGTCTGGGGCTCCTGCCCATCTCCAAACCCTGGGGGCTGCTGAGTTTATCCTGCAGTCTGAATCCCCATTCTGGACATCACCAGAGATCGTCCCCTCAACCCCTTCAAGAGTCTACTGGATGCCACTGTAAATGGTTAAAAAAATCTCTCCTTGGAAGTTGGGGGCCTGGGAGGGACCTTCCCTCCATACCAGCCAGGACTCCAGCCTATCACTTACCTGGGAGCCCTTTAGAGCCAGCGACAGACCCCCAAGGCAGGGCTGGGGTGGGGGTCTGGGTCTCAGAGTTCTGAATAGTCTTTCCTTTGCCATGACTTCGGCACCACCCAAATCAGGAAATCCCTTTCTTTTCTCCCCCCTCCAGGGGGTAGGGGTGGGGTCAGGTGTCAGCCTGGATGTTCAGATGCAGTCCTGACCACATTACACGCCCTGCATGTTGTATGGATGTCTTCAGACTCTGAATTTAGCACCGCTCAATCTACACACATAAGAAGATTTGCGGATTTAAATTCCTTTTGTGCAGCTCAAAATATGAAAATCTATCCACTGCTTCTCATATGACCCTAATCCTGCTTAATCACGTTTCTCAGACGCGCTTCTCCAAACCGCCTGCTCTGAACCGCTCACTATTTGTGCTGCGGGGAATCTGTGTTCCCCTAGAGCAAGCAAGAGCTACCAGGGTAAGGAGAGGAGGCTTGTCGAGCCCAAGAAGGGGGCTCTCTCAGTCTGTCAGCACCGCCTGGGTGTGGGGGACCTGGGCAGACAGATGGTCAAGTCAGCGCAGGAAGAAGTGGGGAAACAGGTCCCGAAGGAGATGGGCTTCCCAAGGCACCCAGATGGAGACAGGGCTGGTCTCAGACTCCAGGGGGCGCCGTGTGCACCCCATCCAGTCTAGCTTCCTGATGCCAGTTGCATCACTCCTGTGTGTGGCTCACAAACCATCAGTGGCTCCCTATGCCTTTAGCCCAAAGTCCACATTCCTAAAGACTTCAGGAGTCAGCCCCCACCCACTCAGGACACCCTGATTTCCGTAACTGTGCCAGGCGCCCCCTGTCACCCTCACCACCGCCACCATGCACTTTTGGGAAGTTGCCTGCTCTACTGCACCCTCTGACCCCCCTTGGTCTCCATGACTGCCTCCTCCAGGGAGCCTTCCCTCTTCCTCCAGTCGTCATCAGCCTGCCACTTCCGAGTCGCCGGGGTCCTTGGCGTTCACGCCTTGGTACAGGTGTCCTCACATGTGAGACGTAAGATGCCAGGTGAGAGACGCCCTGGTGAGGGGCCAGCCAGAGCAGCATTGAAGAGCAGCCTCGGGAATCAGCCCAGCCCTTCCTAGCCGTGTGACCTTGAGAGCATATCCTAAGGCCATGTGCCTCAGCTTTCCCATCTATAAAATGGGACTCATAGTGTTCTCTTCCACCATAGGACCTGGAACCGCCTCTCTCATACCCTGGCTAGTCCCGAAGGAGCTGTGTAGCCTTGGGAAAGCTTAGCCTCTCAGAGCCCAGCTACCTCCTTCCCTGCAAAGCAGAGTACCTGTCCTGGTACTCTGGTACCTGGGTACCTGTCCCAAAGATCCTTTGGGCACCTTGCCAGGAATCCAGCACAAAAACGTGACATTGCTGGATGGGCAGACTGCATCGGGTAGATGGGGAGGCGGTGGAGGCTGCCAAACCATTATCGAGATAAGGAGGGGACCCCGCCAGGGGCCACCAAGCTGGTTAGAGATGTTCTGTTGGCCTTTGTCCGCCGGCAAAACCGTGAGGATTCTCTCTGACAGCTTGATATTAAAATCTAGCAGGAGTCAGAGGGCGGGAAAATGGGAGAGGCAGGTGACTTGGTGGCAGAGCAGGGCTGCGCGGTGGCTGGGGGTCAGGCTGCAGTCAGCACCTGCAGCAGCCATGGGCTGTAGGGGCCTGGCCTTGTGTCTTGCCTACATCAGCTGCAGGTTCCTGTGGGAGGCAGTGCCATGGAGGCGCTGGTGATTGTCACCAGGGAGCCTGGGGCCCCCCTCTTAGAGTGCCCCCTAGTGGGACCTGGAATGTGGTGAGCCTGGTACCCGAGGGGAGCCCAGGTGGAGCCTCTGGCTCTGTGGCTGCCACTGGCCATTTAGTGGAAAACCTCCTGATGGGTGAGTTCCTGGGCAGCAGGGTTGGGAAGATTCCAGAAAGATCAGCTACCCAAAGCAGGAGGGGAGCCAGGGCTCTGGGCGTCCAGCTGGCCCAAACCAGCTCTTCGTGCGAATCCTCTGGGGCTGCCAGGGCTGTTCCTAGAGGTGCAGGGCTGCCTGTGGGGCTCACCTCCAGGGCTGCTGCCTGCAACAGGGAGGACCCTGGGGCCACCCGCACTGCTCAGCAGGACGCAGATGGTGCCCTCTGCGTGGGCCACTGGGGGCAGCTTGTGAAAGGGGTGTTTACGAGGACGTGGTCTGGGGCAGAGAAACCACGGGGACGGGGCCATCCCTGGGGATGGAAACCATGGGATGCATGCAGCCCTAGAGCTAAGGAGGTGAGAAGATGAGATCAGAGACGTTGCTAAGACCCTGAGACAGAGCCAGTGTATGCAGGGAGGGGCGAGAGCCCCCAGTCTTTGTCACCTGCGTTCCCATGGGCCAGACCCACAGGAAGCCAGCCAGAGTGGGAGCCTGTTGATGGAGGCCCTAAGGCCCGTCCCTGGGCACAGAGCGAGGTGAGAAAGGTGGAGGGAACGCCCGATGCCCAGCTCCCAGCCTGAACCCCCAGAAGGCTTGGGTGCACACATTCAGCACCCCCCAGCAGGCAAGGCAAGAGGGGATGGCGCTGTGGGAGGTGCCATTTTCTCAGCTCTGACTTTGTGTTCTAGCAGCGTGCCTTAGGCAAGCCTTGGCCTCCCTGAGCCTGATCTGAAACTTCACTGGGTCAAACCCTGCTGGGGCTTCCCGTGGCTCCCAGGATGATGTAACCCCAGCCTGCCTGCCAGCTCCATCTTGCATCTTTCTCTCTGGGGTTCTGCTTGGCTTGTCCTTCTCTCTTTCAGTTCCTTCGAACTCACTCACAGACCTTTTGCACCTGCAACTCCCCCAGCCCAGAGTTTCCGCAGCCCAGAGGCTCTTGTCTTCTCTGCCTAGTTACCCATCCACCGTGCAGGCCTCAGGCCATTACCACGTCCTTGAGACACCTGCCAGCTCCACCCCGTGCCCACTTCTTGTAGCACTGAAGATGGCTGTATCAGTCAGGATTCTCTAGGGAAACGGACCCCATAGAATATAGGTGTATGCATGTTAAGAGACTTATTTTCAGGAATTGGCTTATGTATTGTAGAACGGGCAACTTCAACATCTGTAGGGCAGGCCAGCAGGCTGTAGACTGAGGCAGGATTTGATTTCTCTGTTATAGTTTTGAGACTAAATTCCTTCCCTGCAAAGCCTCGGTTTTTGCCCTTGAGGCCTTCAACTGATTAGACAAGGCCCACCCACATTTGGCCGATCATCTCCTTTACTTAAAGTCAGCTGATTATAGATGACAACCACATCTATTAAATGCCTTCACAGCCACACCTAGACTAGTGTTTGACCAAACGGCTGGGCGCCGTGGTCCAGCTGAGTCGACGCATAGAATTAATCCATCACAGCCTATCTCCGTTCTTGGTGTGATCCCTTAATCTCAGCCTCTGCCCTGCTCTGTAAGGTTAGGTTTCAGGAGGGCAAGGGTGAAGGTCATCTACTTTCTCTAGCGGTGGTTTTGCCCAGCGCTGGACAGAGCAGCTGCGGCATAGCAGGTTCCCAGCCATGGTTGTGTGAGACAGTCAAAGGGAGAGAAAATCTGCAGAGGGCGTGGCGGGGTGCAGATCAGAGTGAGGTGTCTGTCTGCTGCACAGTGACCGTGCGTGGTAAGCATTCCACTTCGCACAGGCCACGCCTTCATCCTGACCCCCACCTCCTCTCCCTCAGCGCACACATGTGCTTTTTAGTTGCTCAGATGTATGCTGACACCGGAGCAAGGTGAAGTTCCCCAATATGAGTGCTGATGACAACTGTCGTTTACTGAGGGTCAGGATCATTCTAGACACTTTTCTATATCCACGAACCCTTAGCATTGACTCTGATGTGTAGTATGCACTCCGTATTCTAGGTAACATTTTTAAAGTGTGGGGGCTACACCTCAGTCTTTTTGGAAAGCAACTGCCAGTGCGAACCACGTTGTATGTGTTAATTTTTTCTCTTAACGGAGTCTGGGGTGAGCAGGGGCTGGCATCATTGTCCCATCGTACAGAGAGGCGTGGAGGCTCAGAGGTGTGGACTGGCCTGAAGTCCTGAGGTGGCTCCATGTCACTGCCGGACCACAGGGTTGCTGCCCCAGGGCAGTGGCTGTCTCCTTTGTCCCCTGTCCCCTGGGAGGCACAGGGAAGAGAGAGGCCCCAGGTTCAGTGCAGTTGCTGGCTGGATTAATTAGAGACCTGGTTTTTACCCTGGCAGGAGAGAAGCAGCCACTCCCCACTCTGCAGTGTCGGGGAGCCTGTCACCCCTATTTACCTCTGCGTGCCCGGGGCCACCTGTCAGACCGCACCTCACTGTGGCCAGGATTCTTTCGGGTGATGTTTTGTGCCAGGAACAGGGTCCAGTGGCAATGCGGCCAGTCCTTCCTGACCCAGGGGAGGAGTGAGGCATTGAGGGCACCCAGGTCTGGGCTGGGCCGTGGGGCTCCAGCTGCCAGCTTTGGGGCTGACTCAGAGTGGGTGGAGCTGAGCTGGAGCGAGCCCACCAGAAAGAGAAGCAAACAAGCAGGGAGGACTCACGCTTGCCCCGAGCCAGGTGCTGAGCTGGGCCCCATACAGGCCCCACCGGGACGGCTCAGTGGAGCCCCTCACCTGTCCTGCGGCTCAGATGCCTGGCTCGGGGCAGGGCAGCCCCCTGGACACCCCTCACTAGGCTCTGCCTCGCCTGCAACCCCTCTTCACCACTTACCAGTGGGGGGTCTTGGGCAGGGAGCTTGACTGCCGTGGGCCTCCTTTCCCACCTGCGAAAGATGGAGGTAATCCCCGGTTCCAGCACCACGACTGTTGTGGGCTCCCGAAACTTGATCTCCTGTCCTGCTTAGAATAGGGTCTGCCAGAGGGACCCCTCCTTACTGTTCCCAGCTTAACTGTTGCCCTGCAGCCACCCCAGACCCCCCATTTATAGCCTGAAGCTCAGGCAGCCCAGGTCCCGTCCCTGGGGTCACACTGCCAGGGGCTCAGGGCCTCCGGATTCTCCTGCAGGGCCTCGCCCCTGGCTGCCGCAGCAGGACCAGCTCCCAGAAGGCTAGTTCTTACTCTGCTTAGGCTCAGCTCGAGATGCCTTCTGAGCTCCTTCCTGGGGAAGTGTAGAAAGAGCCCCGCCAGGGGCAGCCGTGTGAACATAGCTGTTCTATCTCTGAGGCCAGGCGTGTCTTGGAATCCGGGGCCTGTTCCCCTCTCAGCTCTGGCGCCTTAACCCTGGGTCATTGGACAAGTCATTTCCCCTCTCTGAGCTCAGCCTCCACATCCATCGGAAGAAATGGGGCTGAAATGTAGGGGTGGGGTGTTGGAGCTCCCTGCTGGAAGACAGAACCCAGGGTAGTAATAACACCCCGCACTCAGGAGCACTCCGGATGGGATGGGCCAGGCGCCGCTCTATGCAGTGGACCTACACTGACTCCCATTTTTCTTCATCCAACCCTGAGAGGTAGGTACCATTCTTATCCCCACGGTGCGGACAAAGAAACCGAGGCAGAAACTTTAAGCAGAAGCATTGGATTCAGGGGATCTGGTGCTTGCAAAGTTGTTGGAAAGGCGACAGGAGAGGAGTCCTTGTCCTACTTCTCCAGGCCGAGGTCCAGAGGCCAGAATACTACAGGAAGCCAGCCCGAAGGTGAGGGAGGCAGGCGATTCTGAGTCCAGCGCTCAGACCACGAAGCAGCCTCCACCGCCGTGGGACGGAGGACAGCCCTGCCTCCCTGTTGCCTGTCCCAACGACTGTTGACCGAATTGCAACTGTGTCCAGGGCCCTACGGGCAGGGGAAGCTGGGAAACGTGATTTCCAGATTTTCAGGCCCTGCAGTAGGGGAGAGGGCACAGAGGAGGGAGGGAAGGGTCCTCACTCCAGTAGACTGTATCCAGCCTAAGGGGCCTTGCAAGCTGCAAGAAACAGGATGTCCTAACGCCCCCAGATGCAGACAAGGCCAGCACTCTGAGCATTAACCTTCGCAAGAGAGCGTGGGCCACATGAACTGCAGGTACTGTCCTAACCTCTAGTCCCTTCATTGCTTTGGGACCCCTTCCCTGCAGGTTGTCAGGGGTCATGCCAGTAGAACAGGAAGCAGTCCCTCAAGGGATGGAAGCAACTCAGGGAGCAAGGTGGGATCGTCATTGTCATAATGCCCCTTGGTGCCTTCGTGCCTGATTTCATTTGTTCTTTTAAATAACCCTGCTAGGAAGACAAGGCGGAGGTTCTGTTGGAATTTTTTTTTTTTTTTTACAAATGAGGGCCTGGACTTGGGGGAGAGCAGAGAATTGACATTTATAACCAACTCTGTGCACTTCTGTGCACGTCCTTTTAATCTCCCATGACCCTCTGGGTGGGTGCTATTAGTCCCACTTCTTGGATTCAGAAACTGAGATCAGAGCGGTTGAGTGCCTTTCCCATGAACCCACAGCTAGGAGTGCGAGGAATCGGGATTTGAACCCTGGTCTGTCTGCACCATTTTCTCTTGCGACAGCTGTTGACCGTGACCCACTAGCAGGTGCCTCACAGAACCAGACGAGGTGGATTGCATGTGTCCTGTGAACAGGCCGGGGCTGGATAACCGTTCAGGAAAGAATGGATCTTCTTTGATAGAAGGCTTGAGGCCCTTCCCCGGTCGGTTCTTATTCCACACCACCCTGGGCCACCGTGCGAAGCAGCCAGGACGCCGAAAGCCAGGACACAGTGGGATCCTGTTTCCAGTGATCGGAAGGCTCCTGGAGGCTAAATCCCCGTAACTACTCCTCGTGTTCTCAGGATGGGTTGAGCTGGGAAGTCATCCTCGCTGTGTGTCCTGAAGCTGGCGTGTGTGGAGGCAGTGAAAGCAGATGGGGCGGGCGGCGGGGAGGCGGTGACAGACGAGAGACTGCAGCTGCCGCCCTCTGCCTGTTGATTTGCCACCTTCCCTCCCACCATCTGCTTGCTTGGCTGGTGTGAGGCCCTTTGATTCGCGAGGCACCTCTGGGGCTTCTCCGGGCCCCGCCCCCTTCTCCAGATTTTCCGAGCTCCCCACGCAGGGAGCTCCATGCCAGGCACCGGGCATCCCGAGAGGCAGAGGAAAGACACTGGCCTCCTCGTCCCACGGTGGCAGAGGCTTGTAGACCGTTTCTCCCAGCAAGGACTGTAAAAGCTGAATGAGCTAGAAATCCAGCTCTTTGGAGGCATTAAGGGAACAGCCAAGGCAGCCAGGATTTGAGAGGTGAGGATCCGTGAGAGAAGGGAGATGAATGGGGTGAGCCCAATCCTCCAGCTCCGCTCCTGCACGAGGCAGGGGCTGGCTCGTGGGAGGCTCCAGAAGCAGGTGGAGGGCAGCAGCTCAGTGTAGGGCCGTCTCACAAGGCTGGGAGTAAAACAAATGAAATTAAACTTAAACTAGAACTCAGGACCTCCAGGTCAGCCCAAACCTGTGCGACCAAGCACCTCGAGCAAAGGGAACCGCACAGGAAAGACGGAGCACTGCGCACCTCGTCTTCCTTCCCGAGGCATCTGCCAGTGTTTCTTGGGACCAGAGCCTGAGAATCCAAGCTGCAGACAGCAGCCAAGAAACTAAAAGGCAAGACCCAGCTTCTGATAACCTCGCAGTGCAGGGGAGACCAGAGGTGAGAGCGTGCAAAGAGGAAGCCCCTCGGTAGGCATCCCAGCTATTCTTTGAGAAGGGCTGTAGCCTGTAAGTGGGAGCAAACCAGAAATAACCGGTCACTATGAAAACTGAAGCTTGGCCCCAGTCACCCCGGTCACCACCTGGAACAAAGTGACATGTCCCTGTTCCACCTGCCGACCAGGAGAAAGCACCTTTCCTCTCTGAATAAGGACAGCCTGCTCCAGAGCCTCTAGGCTTTCGGCACACACAGAACGCACCGTGACCAGGCATGCCAGGGACAGAACCAAATGACCAAAGAGAGATAAAGAGAAAAAAGAGACAATAGAAATAGACCCACATGTTATCCGAATGTCACAAGATACAGACATGGTCTTGAAAAGAACTGTGAGGATTAATTGCAGAAGATGGGCCTGGTGGGGCATTTCCCCTGAAAAGAGCTAGAGCTTATAAAAATTTTGCTCAGATGGAAATTCTAGACCTGAGAAAGACAATAGCCGAAATGAACGTAATACCCTAGTTCACACAGAAGAGGGTGCAAACAAGATATTGGAGAGAGAACAGATTGTAAGCCCTAAGGAATGACAAGAAAGGAGATAATGAAGATGAGAGCAGGTATTAAGGAATTAGAGGGTTAACCATGGCTACATAGAAAGATCTGAGAGGAGGCAGGAGCCTGGGTCAGAGTGCTGGCTCTGCCGCTGTCTCGCTGTGTGACCTTAGACAAGTCACTTGCCTTCTCCGGGCTTCATTTTCCTATGTCAGGGAAATAAGTATGTTTATCTGTTTTGTGCAGTCGATGGGAGGATCACACGGAAGACAGTTGCAGCTTCTCTTTATTAGACGTGCGGATGTTACCGGCAGCCCTCGTGCCAGGGACTGTGCGGAGGGCTAGGAGGGCATCCTAGCCTGGGGGGTAGAATTGTAGACTTCCGCAGGTGTGAACTAAGCATTCAGAAACCCATGCCTTTCATTCGTCCGGTTTTCCAAGCATTTGAAACAGCTCATCTGTCAGTGGCTGGTCATTGCCAGCATCTCCCTGTTGCTAGGTGGGCTTATCTCTGCGAGGGACCCTCTTTGGAGAAATCTTGACTTTCTGGATCCTTGACAGGGTTCTACTGTGTGTTCAACATTGTGCCAGTGACCCCATTAGACTGTCCCATCCGCAATCTCTGTGCCTCCTCCAGGACAGGTGGACCTTGGAGATAACGCGGGTTCCATTCCAGACCACCACGATACAGTGGATATTGTAACGAAGTGAGCCAAAGGCATGTTCTGGTGTCCCAGTGCATACAAAAGTTGCATTTATACTATCGGAGTCTATTACATGTGCAATTGCATTATATCTTTAAAAATCAAGATAGATACCTGCATTTGAAAATACTGTGTTGCTGGAAAGCGCTAACCATGATCTGAGCTTTCAGCCTGTCGTAATCACTGATCACAGATCGTCTGACCAAATACAGTAATGAAAAAGTTGGAAATGGTGCGAGAGTTACCAAAATGTCACACAGAGACGCGAAGTGGGCAGATGCTGTTGGAAAAATGCCACCGGTTGATTTGCATGACACAGACGGGCTTGCCACAAACCTTCCAGTCTGTAAAAAGCGCAGTATCTGCAGAGCACGACAGACAGGATGTGCTTGTCCTCCAGCATGTGGCTGCAAGGCGTCAGCCACGCTGCGGGCGGGACAGGGAGCTGTGTCCTGCCCCGTCTTTGTTTTGGGCAGGTGTGGCCGGCCTCCCTCGCCGCGCGCGCTTGGCCTCGTGGTCTCAGTTCAGGGAGCCAGGGCTGGCATTGGCCCAGGTGTTGCTGGCTGCCTCACTTACTGGAGTGCAGGGAAGTCACGCATTCCTTCTTTCTTCCCTGGGGCCAGGGAAGGGGGTGGAAGGGTGTTCTTGCTTTTCTACTGCAGCTTTTTGCAAGGCTTTGGAAATCACTAAGGGATATGAGTTCAGAAGCCTCTGCTGGTCGGTGGGATCCGAGTGTGCACTCTGGCCTTGGAGATGCAGCTACCAGCACGTGCTGAGTGGATGGGAGGGTGGTGTCACGGTTCCCCTGCTTCTGCAGCCCAGCCTCACCCTCTGTCCCCACTCTCACCCCACCCCAGCATCTGCTTAGACCAGGAATACCTCCCTCGCGGAGCCAGGACGTTGTCGGGAACCTGACCTCTCATTCAGAATTTTCTTTGGTCCAAGTGTTTCAACAGTCCTCTATTTGAGTGACCTTGTCTCTGCCCTTGGCATCAGGATACAGCCAGAGTGTCCTGGGCCCTGCTCATTAGCAAGACAAAAGCAGTGAGACCCTGTCATTCCTCTGCTCAGGCCCTTCAGCGGGTCCCCATGTCACTCAGAGCAAACTTAGTCTTGCTTAATGGCTTCCACAGCCCCATGCTCTCCACCCCACCCCACACAAGTCTGCTCCTCTCCTTCCCATTCATCGGGGGGTACTGGCCTTCTTTCTCCCGAAAGCACCAGGACCTTGCAGATGTCTAGGAAGCTCCCAGCCTAGAATCTTTCATGGTGTGTCCCAACCACCTATCCCCGAGGCTGGCCCATCACAGGGTCCTAGAAAATAGGTAGTGAGCGAATCAGATGACTGGGCAGACTTTGCTGGGTGACAACCCAGAAAAGTGGACAGAATCTGTGTAATCCTCATTTTCCAGTGGAAGAAATGGTTCCGAGAGGGCAGGTAATTTGTTCATAGTCACACAGCAAATGGGTGGTACAGCCTGAGAATCGGAGTCTTCTAACTCTTGGTCTGTGCTTTTCTGCTCACATCTCTGCCCTGAATTGCTGGCCCTTGCCTTTCCCTTCATTTGCTTCTGCATTTCTTCATGCCATCTGGGTGCCAGGTGACAGGGGCCCAACAATGAGTGAGACTAAGCTCTTATACTCATGGGGCTCCCTGCCCAGGGCGGAGGCAGGTAAGTAAACAGTTCAGGTGGAGTGGAGCCACGACACTGTGGAAGCCAGGAGTGGACTCTGCTCCTGCCAGGAGAGGGCAAGCCTTCCTCCAGCAGTCAGCACCAGCTGATCCCTGAAGAATGAGTAAGAGCCTAGCAGGGTGGGATGGACTTTCTGCATAGTGGGGTCAGCCTGGGCAGGAGCAGCTGTGACCTGTGGGTTGGTCACAGGCCTCAAGTTTTAGATAAGTAATCTGCTTTATGCAATAAAGGGGATTTATTATCTCATGTCATCAAAAAGTGGAGGTGTAGGGTGGGCTGCAGGTATGGCCTGATCAGGGAGTCAGCACCACTTATCTCAGCCCTGTTCAGTGGTTACCTCTTCCACATGAGCTATGAAAATGGCCAGCATGTACTATATGTTGGCTAATTGAATTTAAATTAAAAAAACCAAATTACATATAAAAAATAAAATAATTAAAAAAATATGGCCAGCACGACCCTGACTTTTATATACAAAAATCAAATAGCCAGAGCAAAATAAAGTTTCTGCAAGTCAGGAGTTTCAGTGTGATTGGATGAATTAGCACACCTACCCATCCCAGGACCAAGAGGTCTGGGGATCTCTGCCAGCCAAGTGAAATAAGAGCCCACCCTTGAAGATAAACAGGTTAATCTCACTCCAATAACAGAGCTGCTTCGTGCTGGAGGAGCGCGGGGTGGCTGGAGGGGACGACTCTGGACACCATTAGCTTATAAATATGAGTCAGGTTGTCTTGAACGGTGAGAAATGGAGAAGTAGGCGGATCAAAATGCCCTTGCCAACTGAGCTGAAGAGTTGAGGGGGTTGTAGCACATTTGAACCTCGGATGTGCACAGGAAGGCACCATGGATTTAACCTGATTTTTGAGCACCACCCCCTTTTTCTACCAAAAGGTAATCAATAACCCTTCAACTGTCACGCTCCTAGAAAAAAGAAATGCATCGTGCTCGTTGACATCTACATATTGAGGATGGGGACGAACTGACCAGACAGAGACTGGGTCGGGGACAGGGGACACATTCCAAACAAAGGCCAAAGTCATCACGCTCAAGTGAAGGGATGCAACCAGCACAGAGGCAATGCAGTCCGGGGGCTCGTGTTCTGGACATCTGAGGAGTCCCTGTTTGCTCTCTTTGATGGACATATACTCCCCCTTTCTCCATATCCTTCCCACTGAAGACCAGTGGAGAGACAGGGTGTCGCTCCCAGAGCAGACCCCCCCCTCGCCCCGTGCTCGGTGCCCCCACCCGCCCGCGTGCATGGGGTCAGAGGCCTGGGGATTTGGATTCAGGTCCTGCTTCCTCCTTTCCCTGTGACCTTGGGCAAGTCATCTAATCTCTTTGAATCTTTGTTTATTCTGAGGACAACATGGGCCTCCCCCCCATCTGGCTGGCAGCATACTTTGAGGACTGCTGGGGGACGTACATATACACACATGGCCCATCTTGTCGGGCTTGGAGTGGCTCATCCAGGAATACTCATTCATTCATGCCTTGCAAAAGGAGAAGTTTTGCAATTGCCTAATAGGTCCCAGCAGCTCCGCTTGTAGCATTT
This sequence comes from Ailuropoda melanoleuca, assembly GCF_002007445.2. Taxonomy (NCBI): domain Eukaryota; kingdom Metazoa; phylum Chordata; class Mammalia; order Carnivora; family Ursidae; genus Ailuropoda; species Ailuropoda melanoleuca. Next base: position 123,796,210 of record NC_048223.1, read on the forward strand.
TATCTTATCTTTGTAACCATTGGTAAGTGGACGTGTTGTGTTCCCATTTCATAGAAGAGGAGGCTGAGGGCCAGGCAGACCGACTAACTTCCCAAGACCACAGAGCTCGTAAAGCGGAGCTTGAACCTGGCCAGTAAAAGCCTGCTCTGTAGAACTGAGCCTAGTTGGCAGAACTTGAATGGCAGAAGCCTACGATTCTTGTTGAAATTCAGAAGCCGAGGGAGAGGGAAGGAGAAAGTAGCGTGTACTTGGCAGGTACTTAGCCATCTGTGTGCGTTCCCACTGGACGTGCATCGTTGATTTCACAGACTTTGGTGGAATGCTTAAAGGGACCCAGTTCTGGTTGCAGGAAAGATGGCGGGCGACTGCTGTGTCCCTTAGCAAACCTTGCAGACATCCCATCATACACATGCACACACCATGGCTCAAGAGTGTAAATAAATGGTCCAGAGCCACCCATCACATTGGCTTGACACCAAAGCAGAAGATCACGGAGTTCATCCTGGAGGAGGTGGGGAGAGAGAAACATTGTTTGATAACAAGGTAATAGAATTTCATCCTGTTTTCTTCCTCCTTTTCTGTGCAGATGACTGACAAGCCTCAGTGCCTCCATCAGGCACGCTGTTTAAAGGCCACATATCTGGTGACAGCATGGGAAAGACCCGCTTCTAATTAAGCATCATCACCCATCACCCTTTCCAGAGGACAGTGGCCAAGACGGCGTCCCTCTGTACCACACTGTGACCCTTCCTCCAAGGTCCTCACCCCTGAGAGTCCCTGTACTGTCACCAAGATTAATTACCCCTCAACCCCTTTGGATGGGAAAGGAAGTCATTTTATTAAGCTTGATTAAAGCTTCGAGAGACATCATCGGCTGTTTCAGGACTGCAGACAAAGCAGCCTACTTATTTCCTGAAAAGACCAATTATATGCAAGAAGTGCCACCCCCCCCCCCAGAGCGGGGCTCTCAGCCTCCAGCCATCACGGGGTGATGTCCCGCACACCGGTGTGGCCGTCGCCTGTTGGGAGTGAAGTTGGCGCTAGCAGGCCTAGGGGCCCCTCTGGGAATCCCTGCCTTGCCTTGTGACTGAGCCTCCATCTCCAGGATTTTTTTCTTCCAAATTCGCCCTCGACCAGGCGCGATTTCCTCCAGCGCAGCCAGCCCCGGGACGCGCCCATCCAGATAGCAGAAATGGTGACCATGAGAAAGAGGACTCTGAAAGTGCTCACCATCCTCGTGCTTTTCATCTTCCTCACCTCCTTCTTCCTGAACTACTCCCGCACCATGGTGACCACCACCTGGTTTCCCAAGCAGATGGTCGTCGAGCTCTCAGAGAACTTCAAGAAGTTCATGAAATACACGCACAGGTCTTGCACCTGTGCGCGCTGCGTCGGCCAGCAGAGGGTGTCGGCCTGGTTCGACGAGCGGTTCAACAGGTCCATGCAGCCGCTGCTGACCGCCCGGAACGCGCTCTTGGAGGAAGACACCTACAGCTGGTGGCTGGTGAGAGCCGGGGCTGGGCCGGGGCTGGGGCTGAGCGGGGCGCGGCTGCAGGTGCCTCCGGGGCCCCGCTGGGTGCTTAGCAGGATTCGGGATGGTGGCATTCATTCGTTCGTGCAACAACTATTTATGAAGGGTCTGCTACGTGTAAATCAGAGCAGAACGTTCTGTATTCGTTTCCTGTGTCTGCCGTAGCGGACGGCCACAAACAGGGTGCCTGGAAACAACAGACACGCCACGCCAGTCTCTGCCTCCATCTCCGCCTGACCCTCTCCTCTGAGTCTCTCTGTGTCTCCCATCTCTGCCTTTCTCTGCAAGGTCACCCGTTACTCAGTTCAGGGCCCCCTAAATCCGGGATGGTCCCGTCTCGAGATCTTTAACTGAATAACCACCGTAAAGACCCTTTCCTACCAGGTGCCATTCACACGTTCCGGGAGTTGAGACTGGGACACACCTGTGTGCAGGCCACTTGTTCCACGAGCTACAGATAGTGAGATGCAAGACAGACAAGGTCCTTACTCTCCCGGAGCTGTGTCCCGGCTGAGAGAGACAGATAAGAAACCGAGAAGACAGGCTCAGGTGAAAATGCCCTGAGAGAGGTCAAATGAGGTTTGTGGTTGAGAGAGGCTGGGGGTCCGGGGCCTCTAAACGGGGTCATCGGGGAAGGTCACTGCGGAGGCAGGACTTGAGCTAAGACCCAGAGGTAGAGAAGGCACTGGGCATGAAAGGATCCGTAGAATGTGCTAGGTCACAGCAACAGCGAGCATAGGAGCCCTGGGGAGGCATCTGCTGGGTCTGCTGGGAGAGTGGGGGCCCCAGTAGTGGGCAACCCCCATGGTGGGGCTTCTGGTTTGTTCTCCATGCAGCAGGAAGCTGCTGGGAATCTGAGGGGAGTCCTGTGCTCTGGTCTAGTGGTTTGAAAGGTTATTCTGGTTGTTGAACCCCAAAATGGATTGAAGGGGAGTAAGAAAGAATTTACTCCTTGCAGATTTATTGAGCACTTACTATTTGCTGAGCACCAATATATTGAGATCGAAAAGACAGTCTTCCATTTCTTGGGTTGCAGGGGAGGTGAGAGAGGAGGAGACAGCCAGCCCCACGCCTGGGGGGATAGGTGTTGTTCCGGAAGTCGCACAGAAGATGCGGAGGCCCAGAGGAGGGGCACCACACCCTGCCTTGGGGCTGGGGCGGGGGCTGTCAGAGAAGGCTTCCCAGAGGAGACAGTGGCCCAGCTCCTCATGAAGGACTCAGAGACGTTGTCCAGGTGGAAGGGCTCTCCAGGCAGAGGGGCCAGTTCGTGTATCAGCCTGGAGATGTGAGAAGGGCCTGTGCGGTTGGCTGTTGGCGCTTCAGAGCATTGTGGCTAAAATCCGAATGAGTGAGGGGTGGGGTGTGAGCGATGAGGCCGTTGACGTAGCTCATGAAGTTCTTCATATATCATGTTAAGAAGTTAGAGTTGCGTGTAGGCTGAGAAAATCAGGGGGGACTTCCTGCAAGAGGCGGGGCTTTCCCAGTCAGCAACTCTTGAAGCAACTCTTGCCCTCTGGGAGCTTACAGTCTCTTTGAACAGCTTGAAGAGTCTGCAGTGACTCAGAAGAAGTGAGTCGGAGCGCCCAGGCTCAGTCTTGGTTCACTAAGCTGTGTTGAGCGCCTCGGTGTGCAGGTCCTGGGGTGGGTCCTGGGGCGGTAACAGAGAACAGAACCGGCAAGGTCTTCACTCGCTCAAAGATTCCGGTGTCTGCTAAAGGAGGCAGCAGACCATGCTTGGCAAGGATTAGGGCAGGGCTTAAACCTCGCACTCGTGACTCTTGGGGCTGGATGCATCTTTGTTTCTGGGCCTGTCCTGCACATTGTAAGATGTTAAGCATTCCTGGCCTCTACCCACGGGATGCTGGCGTCACCCACCCCCCAGCTGTGAGAACCGGAGTGTTTCCAGATATTGCCAGCTGACCCTGGCAGGGGACAGGGGAGTGCAGAATTGCCCCCATAACCATGGGGGGAGGGAAGGGAAAACTCTCAAAAGTGACTTGCTCCAAACAGCATGTCCCATCCAGCCCTCCGTATCTGGAAGTACTGATGAGAAATTTCTAGAGTGGGTAGCCAGGCTGACTTTATCTACTTCTTTCCCTAAGGTCCTTGGGGAGGGCAGTTTCTAAAACTCTCAGGCTGGCTTAGTCCAGGATGGATAAAAAGGTATAAGGAAAAAAAATAAAAAAAACAAACCAAAAACTCAGTTTCTTGCTGTAACCTGTGTATCTTCGCAGAGCCTGCTCCGTGCCGTCTAGACTTAGGAATTAGGACCTGGCATCGGTCCCTGGGTTCTGATTCCGGCTTTCTAGGTCTTACCAAGAGTGGTTTTGAGGAACTTTCTCGTCTGGCTGAGTCCTCAGATTGAGGCTCTAACAGCCACCTCACCAGCTTCTCTACAGCACTGCAAACATTAGGTTTTAACACTTGTATTTCTTTTTGCTGGCTGAATGGGCGAGTAATAATGAATTTGCTCTTTTCCCCCCAAGCGCTTATCAAGGCTGAACATTTTTCCAAGTGGCTGATGGTATTTTATCAAGTTGTCTCCCACGTCTCCAGCCCAGCCCTGATCTGCAGCCCTTCTTCCCTGGAGCTCGGCCCCTGGTGGCCACTTGGAAGCCATGGGTGGTGGGGGTAGAGAGCCCTCCGGAATAGAAATCAATAGAAAGGCGCAGGGCCGTAGAGTTTCTGGGTTAACACAGAGGCCACATGTCTTGAGTAATGAATCAGGACACCACATCGGACAAGATCTCCTGTTCACCAGATGGAGGCAAAGAATATTTGAAATCAGAGCCACTCTGGGAATTCTAAGACTCATCATAGCTCTGCAGGCAGGCTCCCCAGGCTGCCAGGACAATCTGTGGACAGATCCAGACCCAGGACCCCAACCACAGAGCCTCTGCCTTTTAAACGTTCAGAGCCTGGTGGGGACCCAATGGGACCCCCGCTGCAGGGTGCTCAACTGGCAGAGAGCCAGCGGCAGGTGGCTGGTGCCAGGGGACCCAGGAGGCAGGTCCAAACTCTCCCTAGACTCACTCTATCCCAGATCCCTCGGAGCCCAGGGTAGAGCAGGCGACTAGAGTCCCTGTTCTCCCATTTAGTCTGTGCGAAGACTGAGATGACTCGGCCATCGGTGCGGAGCCTGGCCTGGGACTCGGCTGCCTGTCCTAGCACCCCTGCCTTCCCTTCCCCTTGCCCATGGCTGCTTCTCTGCTCCATGGAAGGGAGGCCAGGAGTGGGCAGATCAGAGAAGGAGCCGGGGGTAGCTGGGAGCCAAGGGACTGAGGTGCCGCGGAAATGGCAAAGCACCTGGTGACCGCAGGATTAGGGTGATGCTGCTGTTGTCCCCTTGGGCACAGGCCCCACCCACACCCTTCTGATCCTGGCCAGAAGCCTGTGGCAGAGCCAGTCCCACAGACCCTTCATCCTGGGGAAGGAGGGATGTTTTGGGGGGGAAATGGGTGGATGTGATATCAGGGTGACAGGCCAGCCAACTGAGCCAGGAGGAGTCTGAGGGCAGAACGGTGGGGTCCCGAGCTCCCATCCCGCCTCTAAGCTTCAAGGTCACCATCAATGGGCATCACAATCCCAGCAGGTGAAGGACACGGGGCAGGTGTAAGCTCTGGCAGCAGCAGGAAGAGAGGAGCAATCACATGGGGCCACCCCCTCTCCCCCCGCCCTCAGTCAGCCTGCCAGCCCTGTGGCCCTCTCCTCCCGGCTTTGTCCCAGTCACCAGGACAAGGGTCCCCTCTGCCCTGGCTACATTTCTGCACACTGTTGGACCCGCCTGCTCCATTTGCCCCTGGCTTCTGCCCCAACCACAGGAGACATCTTCCTGCCCCAAACATCGTGCTCAGTGCACAAAAGACAATAATACCCCCCGTCCGATGCCAAGTACCACTCTGGCCAGGCCCCGGGCGAAGCTTTCCAGGCACTGCTGTCCCGCCCCCGGCCTTCACCACACCCTGTGAGGACACCTTACCTCCATTTTTCACTTGTCAGGCTCACCTCCCTGGTGAGGGGCATAGTCAGATCACATTCTAGTTCAAGGACAAGCTCTGGAGTCAGGCCGGGGTATTCAGGCTGTCTTGGGGTCTCTGGGCAATCCACTTCCCCTCACCGAACCTCAGTTTGCTCAGCTGTAAAATGGGTACCGCATGCCACCTTGCTCATAGGACAGTTATGGGGAATCAGTGAGGAAATGCCTGTGAAGTTCTTCGTGCGGGGCCCGGCATAGAAAAACCACGGAGCACAGGCTCCCGCCGATGACGAGCACGGCAGGCACGCGCACCTGCCCTAACTCGCCCGCCCATGCGGCATCCCGCACACGATGGGGGCTCCGCAGCCGTGGGTCTGGTGGGTGTGTGAATGCGTGTCAGCCCTGGCAGAGGTCATTCGCTCACTCGGCACATGGAGCAAGTGTTGTCTGTGAGCCGTGCTTGCTGCTCGGATGCTCAGGGGGCTGGGCGGACAAGCCCACGGCAGCTGCGGATTACGCTACGCCCGTGGCCAGGGACCTGTGTGCCAAGCACATGCATAAGGCAAAGACCAGTATTTTGGGGGGATTGTGGGAGGTGCCTCATGGTGAGCTGAACCTGGAGGAGGAGCAAGGTTCACTGGGCAGGGCAGAAAGGAAGGGTGGGAGGGGTGGGTACCTCTTTCCAACATGGGGTTGAGATGGGGAGTACAGAAGACCAGACGTCATGCCTCCAGGCCGGACAGTCTGTGGCTCAGTTCGCACCCCCAAGCTCCCCATGCCATCAGGCAGAAGTGCAGGAGGAATGAGTGAGGCTCTCCCCATCTGTGCCCTGAGTGTGAGTGTGGCTCCCTGGCCCCCACCCGCTGAAGTGGACCCCACCTTGGAGACCGTGTCCCCCGCCCTCCCTTGCTGCAAACAGTGCCCGCCCCACGCCCCTGCATCCCTGACTCCAGCCTCTGCTTCCCGGCCCTGCCCGAGGTCACAGGGCCGCCTCAAGGAGCCCTGACCCCCAGTGGGCAGGCATCTGTGGAGCGCTGACCAAGAAGGATACTTGGAAGCTGCCCGGGAAGAGTGAGAGGCGGAGGATGTCTTTGAACTTCTCAGCGTTCCCTCCCACGTGCAAGTTAGCAGCCTGGTGGTCCTTTTGCTGTCACTTACAAGAGTCAGGGAAATCAGAGTATCCCTTCCCCAGGAAGACAGGCACAGGGACACAGATCAGCCCCGAGGGCCCTGCCCCGTCTGACCCAGCAGGCAGGTGCAGGAGTTAGGATTCTAAGCTGCAGAAACACAGCTCGGCTTTCCCACGCAAGCTCTTGCTGGCTCTGCGGCGGATGCGGGGATGCGCGCGCCCGATGGCCTCGCCCTTCTGCTCTCTGGGCCTCGGTCTCCACTCCTGCCAGCCAATCACTACACAGGTCGGAAATCGCCCAGGTAGAACCGCATGCCACCTGGCTGTGGCCGGCCTCGAGATTCTAGGTGATGCCGGGGCTGGGCCGTCAGGAACCTCCCGTCCCAGTGCGAGGACCGGAGTTGACGGTAATTCTCCTGCTCTGTTTGCAGTTGCAGGAACATTAATCTGCCCCGATCTTTGGTTACGCACTTCTCCGATACCCGCCCGTCTTCCTTCCAGCAAAGCGTGGGCAGCGTGCCCGGCCGGCAACAGTATGAGTGGGAATCAAATAACGTCGTTTTGTTTTCATTGTTTGGTGCGATTCCTTTTTTAACTTCTGCCAAGTAATCCTTGCTTTCCACTTGAGGTGGGGATGTGAGATTTCCTTTTAAAATGAACTTACTTTTTTTTTTTTTTTCCTGAAACGAGCCATTAAAGATGAGTCGGTCAGTCGTAGCTGGGTTAAGACACTGCCGTGCTGTGCTCCCAAGTCGCGTCTCCTGGGGCCTCAAGACTTCATACCGCGGGGACATCCTGGAGGTTCCTGCAGGAGCGTGTGGCCAAGGCCCTCTACCTGCACCAGCAGCAGCAGGGCCTGGGAGCCTGTAGGAAGGGCGGGATCTGGGGTTCAGCCTGGCCCTACTGCAGTAGTCAGGCTCTTTGAGTTAGCAAGGTCCTGGGTGCCCGCCCATTTGGGAGCTTGGAGCTGTCCCAGCACATCTTATCTCACGCAGGTGTTTAATCTGGGGATTGTTATGTTTTATTGTGTTGAAATGTACATAACATAATATTTACCATCGTAACCATTTATAAGTGTACAGTTCAGTGGCATGAAGGAGAGTCACACTGTCGTGTAACCAACACCACCCTCCAGCACCAGTGGTTTTTCATCGTGCCCCCAAACCCTGCCCCTGTTCAGCGTGAACTCCCCTTACCCCCGCCTCGGGCCCTGGCAGCTAGCTGCCTTTCTAGCTTCTGTCTCGATGAATTTGACTCCCCTAGGGGACCTCATATAGTGGAATCCTGCAATATTTGTCCTCCTGTGTTGAGCTTAGGTCACTCAGCGTGTTTCCAAGGCCCATCCCTTCTTCTTTTTTTTTTTTTTAAAGATATTATTTATTTGTCTGAGAGAGACAGAAACCATGAGTGGAGAGGGCAGAGGCAGAGGGAGAAGCAGATTCCCCTCTGAGCAGGGAGCCCCATGCAGGACTCGATCCCGGGACCCTGATCTCGTGACCTGAGCTGAAGCAGGTGCTTAATGAACTAAGCCACCCAGGTGCCCCTAGGGTTATCTTGCTAGCACCCTTTGGTGCCTCCCAGGTGCCCCTGAATTCCTTCCTTTCTTATGACTGCATGATATTCCACCCTTGTTTCATCCACTCACCTGCCAGTGGACCCTTGGGTCGCTTGCACCTTTCGGCTACGGCAAATAATGCTGCCGTGAACATAGGTGTGCAAAACTCTGCGTGACCCTGTTTCAGTCCTTGTGAGTGTATACCTGGGAATGGAAGCGTGGGCTTCCGTGGTCATTCAGTGTGTGTTCGCCGCGGTGTCCACACCATCTTCTGTGCCCACCAGCAATGCATGAGGATGCCACTTCTTCCGCAACCTCTCCGACACTTGTTATCTCTCCCTCTCCCCTTTTTATTTAGTATAACCCTCCCAGGGGGTGTGGTGAGTGGTCCGGATCTTGTTGCCCACGGCTCTCCCATGGTGTCGGAAGAGATGCTGAAGGTTTTAACTAGAGGAGCCACGCTGCTGGTGGGCCTCTCCTTTGAAGATCTGATTCCTTCTGTCTCAGGGTGGGGTGCGGGGGGTGCTGCCTGGCCCTGGATCTCCCCACACACCCCATCACCAGTCTCCTGGACCATGGCCACAGCAAGCTCCAACCTCTTCTTTCTTTCCCAGCCACTGCCCTGGGCCTGGGGCTGGGAGAGGCTGGTGGGACTCACCCCACAGCCACCTCTCCCCCCACAATCCACCCCTGCCCCAGCCCCTGCAGCCCCAGGGACTGGGCTTTCTGAAGGTCAAGGTTCCAAGGGTCTGAGACACAGGGACAGAATTGTGGGAGAGACTTTAAGCTGGGTTTCTGAAAGCCTGGTTTGGATGGGGGACACGTGGTTCAATCAGTCTGGGCCCCACGGCGTCCTTCTTGTCTACGGTTCAAAGGTGGTGTGGTGTGCACTGTGGCTGGTGACAGGTCTCAGAGGTGACACTGCTTAGGAATTTTCTCCAGGTTTTACCGTGAGTGAGGACGTCGGAAGTCTGGAGCTCGGTCTTAGAGGATGGAAACAGTTTGCCAGGCAGACATTGAAAGCTTTGATGCGTTCAGCAAAGGGCTGGTTTTTTTGATCTTGCTGGAGCCCAGGGGTACCCAGGGAGCAGGCAGGAGGATGAAGGGAGCAGGGGCCAGGGAGGAGGCCTCGGAGGGTCACCTGACCCTTCTCCTCTTACCTGGTGTCACTTCCTAAGTGGCCGGTAGAGTAGCGAGCACATAGTAGGTTCTCAAAAAGCATTTGCAGAACGAGGGAGTGGTCTCTTTCCCATCCCCCTGAGCAGCCCCTGGGCTTCCTGGGGGAGGTGGCTGTCTGAGCCTCCTGTCAGTCTCCAGGTGCCCAGCAGAAAGGAAGGTACCAGGGAGGGGCCCCGTGAGCACATGTGGGGAGCTCGGGGCCCAGCACGGGGACGGCTTAGTGGCCCCGGCCACCGGCAGTGCGGCCGGGCTGACCTTTCTCCTTCTGTCCTCGGCCCACAGAGGCTCCAGCGGGAAAAGCAACCCAATAACTTGAACGATACCATCAGGGAGCTGTTCCAGGTGGTGCCTGGGAACGTGGACCCCCTGCTGGAGAAGAGGTCGGTGGGCTGCCGGCGCTGTGCCGTGGTGGGGAACTCCGGCAACCTGAGGGAGTCCTGGTACGGGCCACAGATCGACAGCCACGACTTCGTGCTGAGGTGAGCACCCGGCCCCTCAGAGCTCCGAGAGGTGCCTCGGCTCAGGGCCAGGAGGTCAAGACCATAGTGCTAGCATGACCAGACTTCCCCCATGGGCCCCCGGGCCCCTGCTCCCTCCCGTGGGCCTCAGTTTCCCCAACTGTGCATTGTAGGAAGGAGGTGGACCAGCGGTGCCTCTCTGGACCCAGATGGGAAATCCTATGCGGGAGGAAGCCAGCAGGCCAGGAGCTTGGCACAGAGAGACCTGGAGAGAGGGCAAGATTTCTTTGAAGACTGGTTTCATCTTTAAAATTTGGCCCCATTTTGCAATCTAGGCCGTAATAAAATCATATGCTTTTAACGTAAATACATTTCCCTGTCACCAGATAAAACAGATCCTCTGGGAAGATGTGTGTCCTGGGTTTCTTGTAATCTCCACCCCACTATTCACTTGGCAGTGGGGGTGCTGTTCCCCAGGCACCTTCTAGAATAGTCTCCTGTTTCTGTGATGTCTGTATTTATGTCCTCAGACCATTTGCCTGGCTTCTCGGAGCCTCAGTGTCCCTGGCGTGCTGCAGGAATGTCCGTGGTGAGGGCGAAGGCGTCAGGTTCTGGGTCAGACAGACTTGACTTCAAGGCTGCCACCTGCTAGCTCTGCATCCTGGGACAAGTTCTTTGCATTCAGATTTCTTCCATCATGAAATAGGACCACAGAATCCCTCCTGGGCACGGTTGTCATTAAGGGGCAATGCGGTGCATTACTGGGCCAGGATGGTGCCTTGTACACAGTAGGTCAGCAATAGTGGCAATGGTCAGGCTCACTCGAGATCGAAAAAGAGACAGAAAGTAGCAAAAGCTTTTGAGCTCTGCCTTAATCGTCTCCATTTCACAGCTGAGGGAGCTGGGGCCCAGAAGCAGCAGCCATGTGATGCGATGCGTGTCCCTCTGTCCCTTCTCCCCCAGGATGAACAAGGCCCCCACAGCGGGCTTTGAGATGGACGTCGGGAGCAAGACCACGCACCATCTGGTGTACCCCGAGAGCTTCAGGGAGCTGGCGGAGAACGTCAGCATGGTCCTGGTCCCCTTCAAGACCACCGACCTGGAGTGGGTAGTCAGTGCCACCACCACGGGCACCATCTCTCAGTGAGTCCCCGGCAGGAGTGGGGGGATGGGGAGGGAGTTTGGGATGGAGAGGCCATTGCCCCACCCCCTCACTGATCCTCTGTGCCCCCTAGCATGCTATTCCTGCACCAGAATGCTTCCCCCGCCAGACTTCCTTCTGGAATGCCCCAGCTTCACAGGCCCCAGGCCCCCACCTAGCCTGTAGCTCCTGGTCCCTTCCCTCCCTGCACTGCTAACACCCTGTGAGCTTCGACCTTCCCCCTTCTCATGACCCCAGGACAGGCCTCCAAGGCTTACTGGAAACTCTTTGGGAGGAGGGGCCCCGCTGGAAAGGACTCCACATGTGACAATTCTGTTCTGACCCCTTCCTTATCTCTGCTGTGCACCCTGAGGATGACAGGCCCCCATCTCTTCTGAGGCTATAAAAATAGCCTTGGGTAGCACTGGGGGCAGGCAGGGAGGCAGCGTGCCGGCACGTCAGCTGTGGCCTGAGTCCCTGTGAGCTGCCTCCAGAGCAGGGGGGCTCACAGGCACCACCCTGGGCACTGGACGCTGCTTGTCTCGTCGAATTCCCACGCTGCTCCTTCCCCTCGCCTCCCTCCTCCCGGGCAGGACGAAGAGACCTGCTCCAGTACGCTGCCCTAGCCTGGGAGCCAGGCTCGCCTCTGGGTCTGAGTCCTAGTCCCGTACTCTTCCTGAAAAGAGTGGCTTCGCCGTCCAGATGGCCGGAAGCCTCCTGGTGTGATGTCCGGCCAGCAAGCCTGATGGATTGGGGTGCAGGAAGTGGGGGGCCACCCTCTCATGAGGGCAGTGAGGGAAGTGGACTCGGGCAGGGGAGGAGCGGGCCAGGACTGCCCTCAGAGGCCCTCTTCTCCCACCCCATCCCATAGGATTAGGAGGGTGAATTGCCCCCATTAGATCCAATGTAAGGCCGGGTGGCCGGGCATTTGCACCTTAATCTCGGGGGCACGCATAACCTTGCAGGTGGAAAGGGGGCCTTTGCGGGGCTCAGCAGTGAGCTGTGCTCCTTCAGGCTTGCTTTGAAGCAAGTCCCCTGGTGTTAACCTTTGCCAGGGAAAGCAGCAATTAAGAAATATTCCTGAATTAGCCAACAGCGCCCTCTGGTGTCCATAATGGGCTGCAGAAGGATGGGGCTGTGGCAGGGAGGTGGGGTCCCTACCTCTCTCTCCAGGGTCCATTCCCAGAGCAGCATGCAGGCAGCCCAGCCCCCTCGCCACATTAACCACCTGCTTTTTCTCCCCCCTGCAGCACCTACGTTCCTGTCCCTGCAAAGATCAAAGTGAAAAAGAATAAGGTAAGTCGAGGCTTAGGCCCCCTGTCCTCTGAGCTCAGGCTCAGCTTGATGAGAGGGAGCCCCATCTCCCCTCTGCCAGCACGTGGCTGCAGAGAGCCCTCGGGCCCCTGGGCTGGTGGAGGCCAGAGCCCCTACCCAGCTTCCCGGCTCGACAGACAGACTCTGGAAAAGTTTCTCCAGATGGGAACTCCAGCCCAGCAGCATCACTGGGATACGGTCCTAGATGCAGATACTCAAGCCTAGCCCAGACCGATGGCGTCAGAAACTCTGGAGGGAGGGGACGGCCCAGCAACCTGGGCTTTTACTGAGCCCCCAGGGATGCCAACGCTGGCTGCAGTTTGAGACCCGGTGCTGTACGGTGTGAGCTTCTCAAAGCCAGACCTCACCTCCTGCCTCCCTGTCTCCATCTTCCCCAGTGGTACCCCGGAATGGGGTTGGTCAAGCCCTGGGCAAAGGGCAGAAGGATAAAAGAAGTGAAGTGTCTACCACACTGGTCCTTTGCACATACTGTGGTTTTTCGATGTTGAGATCAGGGTCAGAGAGGCCAAGTCACTTGCTCGGGGACACACAGCTCGTTCACGGTGTGGCTGGAGTGGGAGCACTCCCTGGGCCGCCAGCACCTGCCCTTTACACTGGGGTGTACCGCCCGGCGGAGAAGCCACGTAGGAATCCCTGGAGGGCTGAGTGGGTGGAGCAGAGAGCCTCCCAGACACCGGTAGCTTGAAGCCAGGCTGAGAGATGAACAGTTCAGCAGAGACCTGCATGGTCCTGTGCTCTGGTTTATCCCTGGGGGCTGGCGTTGGGCTTCCTGGACATACACGCACACCCTTTACCGCCTGAGAAGTCCCTTTCGCTGTCCTCACAGCAGTGGTGAGCGTGGAGTCAAGGGCAGGTCTGATACCAGATACCTCCCGGCTTGGCCAGCCTGGCTGTGTGACACTCGGCACCTCTGAGCTGAGTGTCCTCATCTGTAACATGAGGAGGGGGAGGCTTGCTCATAGGGTCATGTGACGGACCGTCGCTGGCAGAACGGGTGTCCCTATGCATGCGTTTCCTGCAGTGTGACAGGGGTGGCCCTGTCCCTAGCTCATGCTGTTCCCTGGAAGCTCCCTGGCCCGATTGGAATGTTACCCGGATGTCTCTGTCTCAGCGAGCCTTCTCCCCTCTGGTGCTTTACCGTTTCTCTGCTCAGTTTCTTTCCATGTTTCCGTGATTGTCGTGGTTTAGTATCCTCTGGCCCCGCAGTTAGGCTCCTGCCCGTCCTTCCCACTAAACGTCAGGCCCATGAGCGCAGGGGCGCGGGTCCTGTGCACTGCTCCGTCCCCCAAGGCCACGACAGTGGGGGCACCTCGCAGGTGCTCGGGGTCCTTGCAGCGGCTCATGGAGGGCTGTGTCCCCCTCCCGCAGATCCTGATCTACCACCCGGCCTTCATCAAGTACGTCTTCGACAGCTGGCTGCAGGGCCACGGGCGGTACCCATCCACGGGCATCCTCTCCGTCATCTTCTCGCTGCACATCTGTGATGAGGTATGCCACCCTCGTCCCCATGCCCGCCGGGCCTTCCGGGCCACGAGGCCTCCTCCTGCCACGTTTCCGAGAGCGTCAGTGAGAGCATCTGCCATCGGGCTGACCTCCATCCTCGCCCCAGGGCCCCGGCAGAGCTCTTGTTCTGGAAGCTCTGATTCCTGACCTCTACCCTGGAGCTCTCCATGACTCTCCAGTGCAGCTCGCAGAGTGGGCTGCAGGGAGTAGCCGTGTTCCCTGAGCACGTTCTCGGGAGCAAGGGTCCCGGCTGCCTCCATGCGGGCCCCCGAGGCAGAGTCAGAACCAGTGGGTAGAACTCAGACATGGGCACAGAATCACGGAGCAGATTGTAATGGGGGGAGCTGTGCTTTCAGTTTTGGCCTCTCATTAGGATCGTCCACGGAGCTAAATCCCAGCACCCAGCCCACGCCCAGGCCCACGTTCACCAGAAAGTGGGAACCAGGCACCCAGGGGTCCCACTGTTCCCTGAGGTGGAGAACCAGTGATCTTGCTAAGCGTGCTTCGTGTTTCCTTCCATGGACCTGCCTGACCGTCCGCAAGGCCGTGCCCGCGTCTCCATCGATGACACGGGGATCTTGCTGCAGCCCTGGGCAGAGGAGCATGGGGGGGGGTGGCCATAGCACCCACCTCCCACTTCCTTTGAGGCCCCCATCAGGCAGGACCATCAGATATGCCTTCCGGTCAGGGTCACACGCAGCCCTCCCTGCCCCTGCCCCACGTGGCTCCAGGGTGAAATCCCAGGGAGGGGGAGAGGTTGTTCTGTCCCCATCCCGCACCCCCATCCTGCAGGGCCACTGAACCAGGGTGTCTCTCCCAGAAGCCGCATCTCCCTCTTCTCTCCAGCTGGCTCCCTCAGAAATGCTATTCCCTTCTCTTCCCTCCCACTGTGGGGGGCTGCGGCCTTGTTGGCGTTCAGGAGAAAGCTGTGCTTGCCACAGAGCTGTCTTCTGCCTGCCACCCCCCCTCCCCGTGGAACCCCACCCCCAAATCTGCCCTCCACGCTGCAGCCCACACAGCAGCTCCTCTCCTTGGGGGGCCCTCGAATATTCCTTCCCAGACATCTTCAGTTCATCTCCCGAGACCCGATTCAAATGGCACCTGCTCTCCCAGATCCCTCGAGTCCTCGGCCCCGCCTTCCTCTGAGCCCTGAGGTTCGCCCCGGTCCCTCACTAGTGCTCACAGTCAGTCACAAGCTCCGTGGTCTGACACCTGCCTCCTGCATCCCTAACTTGCCCAGCACCCACCCAGGTGTCCCGATGAAGGTCTGCCTGAACTGTGATGTATTTATAGCTCAGCGTTCCGCACAGAGGAGGTGTTCAGTAAATGCTTGTCACGTGTAGGAAAGCCCCCCACACCTGCACTGGCCAATGAGGGCTCCTGGGCCGCATGGAAATTAGCCTCAGGGAAGAAAAAGAGCATCTGCCCCCCGCCTCCTTGTGGTCATTCCTCTTGGCCCCATTTTCCAGATGAGAAGTGAGGCTCAGAGCAGGGGTTTGGCAGTCCCAGGCTCTACCACAGGTGGCAGAGCTGGGAGCCCCTGCTCTCAACCCCTCTCTCCTTCCCCAGGCCCTGGAGCCTTGGAGAGGAGGTCGACCTGCCTGCCCCAGCTCTCTCAGGGCCTCCCATTCTCCTGCTGTGCCGTCTGATGTTAGACTTGACTTTCACAGAACTTGCTTTCGCTTCGTGAAGCCCCTGAGAGGTCCAGTAAGGAACTGGATGGGGTCATAGGGAGCAGGGTTTATATGAATCTTCGGACATGGTGTTTGTGGATTTGGGGGTTACCTGAAGATGCCCCTTTCTTAGAGGTTCTACTTGTCACCCCGCCCTCTGGATCTGACCTGTGCTTTGCCCCCGCAGGTGGACTTGTATGGCTTTGGGGCAGACAGTAAGGGGAACTGGCATCACTACTGGGAGAACAACCCGTCGGCGGGGGCTTTTCGCAAGACCGGGGTGCACGACGGAGACTTTGAGTCCAACGTAACGGCCACCTTGGCGTCCATCAATAAAATCCGGATATTTAAGGGGAGATGACGCTGCCAAGGAGCCCCGGAGCCCGCCTCTCCGTGGCCAGCCCCAGCCTCTCGCTGGAGCCGTTCTGACCCTGGAGCTTTGAGGGCCGGCCTCGGGGCTGTGTTGAGGTGCCCCTCGTGGCCTCTTGCACCCCAGCATTTGGCAGCATCTACTCCGCAGGGCCCCCGAGCCCTGCCGGCTCTGCAGAGTGAGTCCCAGAACTGGTCTTGAATGGGGAGACCCCCTCAGTGCTGTCCTGGAGCTGGGGGAAAGTGGGGACACGCGGGAGAGGTCCAGTCTCCAAGCGCTCAAGTCATTTTGGCTTCTGGGGAGGGGCAGATACAGAAGATTCTGTGTTTCCGAGTGAAGGACAGTTTCCCAGGGAGGGCAGGCAGAAACTTTCCTCTGTCCGGGGGTCCAAGACTGACTCCCACACTCTGATTCTTGCTGGGATCTTTCTGAGTGAGGCTGACCTCAGGACAGAGCCCCATCGGACCACGTGGACACTGGGGGCGAGATGGTGCCTTTCTTTGCACACTACTTGGCCCGTCCCTCACTTGGCGTGACAACCCCCACTTTGCTGTCTTCCCAAAGCTCCTTTCTGGTGGCCAGGAGAGGCTCCCCAGCCCAAAGGTCTTCATAGACACTTGGCAAAGTGTTTTGGACTCCAGTGGATGTCTTCTTCCCAAGCTGATGTTTCCTTGAGAAAGCGATCTCGGTGGCAGTCATCACGGCTGAGAGCAGATCTGACTACTTCCATGTGCCTTTGTGTTTGGGGGAGAAATGTGTGCATTGGCTGAAATAAGGCAAAAGCTTTGACTGGGGAACGGCCCCCCCCCCCGGCATCATACACCCTCGCTCTAGAGCTGGGGACATCTTTTCTAGTTTCCCGAGGCGGCGCCTGAGCGGGACAAAGCTAGGGATGATACTCAGCGCTGTCCTGAGGCATCAGCCGGGGCCCGTCATTCCGATGTTCACGGACTGTTGGATTTGGTGCCCGTGACCTTCCAAGGCCACACACGACCTCCACCAGCCAGCACTTTCTCCAGGAGCCCACGCTCTGGGCCAAGTCCCTACTGGCCACATGCATGGTGTCCTGGGGGTTGTAGGGCCGTCCCAGGAGCGTGACCTTCAGGGCGGGGAGAAGACATACCTCATCCTCTCACTCCCAGGCTGTCCTGATTCGTCCTCATCAGCCTACCTGATTATTTATTGATTTTTTTTTTTTTTTTTTTTTTTTTTTTTTTTTGGTAATTCAGCTGACATAGCGTGCACTTTGTGGCTCTGTGGCTGGTCCTGATGTTTTCATGAAGCTTGCTCTTGCTTCACCTGGCAGCCAGGGCATGGGGAGCTTAAATGAAGGTTTGTGGGAATCCTCAGACTTGGGGTGGTGGCCTCTAGGGCTTGGGGGTTCACTGCTCGACAGATCCCGGGGTTTCGGGTTGGTAGGTTGGTGAAGTGCTCCATACCTCCTTCCCTTCAGCTCCACCTTCTTTCTCTTTCCTCATGGACTGGGTTCTGTCTCAGGCTAAGAATCTCCAAAACGCAACGGGCCCAGTGGGGAGTGGAGGCCCACGCAGGACAGTGATGCTTGGTTCCAGTTACTGACATTGAAGCGGAGAAACCACTTTTCCTGTCGAGAGCATTTCTTAACAGCCCACTGCGACTTTGTGGACATGTGACAGTGTCCTGGCAGAGTGGGAAGCAGGCCAGTCTCGGGAGCCAGGGGGCCTGTCTCCTGAGCTCCTGGCCGCACTCTGGCGAGCCCTATTCTCCCAGCTTCAGTCTCTCCCTCTGCAAACAGGGAGGGAGGAGTTTGGGGAGCTCAGGGGCCACAGGTGGTGTCAGGCAGTTGACAGGTGTCCCCAGAAATAGCATGCCATTTTAGTGTTTTCTCCCCCAAGCCTGTGCATAGGAGTATTTTCCTGGGGAGAGGTTCTGTAGCTTTTCCTAGATTCTGAATGATTCAGAATCCAGACAGTGGCTTACAAAAAACAAGATCACCACAAGCCAACAAACAAAAGCCTGTTCCAGCTTTAAAATCCTCCAAAATGTAAGACTCTTTTGACCGATAAAGGCTCGTACGTCACTATGAGGTCATCGTTCTGATCATAAGTCCCCAAAGACTGTGGGTTGGTGAATTCATCCCTTGAGAAAAGTGCCCCCCGAGACAGGGAGCAGAGTGGACTTCTGAGTGAGTCCTCGAGTGCTGGGAGCTGAGTCCATTCAGAGCTGAGAGGTCAGAGCACACAGTCTGCGTCGGGACTTGGTGGAGTCGGAGCAGGTCCCCAGAGCGAGCAGAGCGAGGAGGGCTCTGCGTCGTGTGCGGGCTGCCTGGCTTGGCTGTGGGGTCCTGGCCGTCCCTCCCTCCCTCCCACTAGGCCATCCAAGCTGTGGAGAGGCCTTCCCGCCTGCCTTCCCATTTCACAGACGAGAAAAGCAAGGCCCAGAGAAGGAATGTGACTTGCAGAAGTGAACCAATTGTGACAGCGCAAGTCACACATTCTGAGCAAAAATAGAACATCCTTGGCTCCGTGTTTAAGACATCCTGGGGTGGCCTTCCCCAGCTGGGTTCCATCCCGCATCTCCAAGACCTGGTGGAAGCTTCTGGCAGCTCCGCCTCTCACCACTGGGCTCCTCAGGCTGCCCGTGGTGGCCCTGGCAAGCTCTGGTGTCTGCCTTTTCCTGCCACCCCTCCTGCGGGGGAGACAGCCTTGCTCTTCCCACCGCCCCAGCAAACATCTCTTTGTGCTCATTGGCTTAGCCAAGGGGTCCTCACCAAAGAGCGCAGATCATTGTGGCTGGGACTGAATGCACTGATGGGCTTACCTGGGGTAAGGGTACCTGAGACTCAGACAAAAGCATTGTCCACAGAGCATTTGGCCTGTTGTGGACAGGATAACGAGAACCGCCCCCCGCCGCCCCCAGAGGAGGCTCTCGAGTGTCCGCCCCATCGCTGGACTCCCAGCCTAGGCTTCTGCCTGCCCCTCAGGCACAGAGCTCCTTGGACCAGTCCTGGCCCTGGGTGGGGGGATCAGAGATGTCCCTGCCTGCCGTCAGTGCTGAGCCTGAAGCCAGAAGACTGGGGCCAGGGAGGGAGAGAGATCTCAGCACCCCCCCGAACCCCGTGGAGCCAGGAGACTCATTTTTCTGGAGCTGGAGTTACCTCAGCAAAATCAACACCTGGTTCCACATGCTCCCCACCCCCCGCACCGCCCCGCCCCTGCGTCACCCACCTGATACGGCAGAGAGCAGGACAGGTTTGTAGCGTCTGCCTTCCAGAACCATCGGGCAGAAAAGAAAGTTCTTAAAGCGATGCTTTTAAGGGCCTGGGCTTAGTGGGAGAATCCAGATTCAAGAAAATAGGACTGAAAATGGGGAAGCCAGACAAGAAGGTGGGGAGGGCGATTCTTGTAAGTGCTGGGGGCCAGAGGCCTGGGCCTCTGGGTCCTGTGTGGAGTGGAGTCACAGGGAATATTTAGAACTGTGATGTTTGCTCTAACAATTTTCTTCAAGGCAGCCTGAACACAAAGAAGAATGGACAATAGAAAAGAACTCACCATCCCCGGCCTGGGTATGACCAAAAACGTTTTCTCCAGGGGAGCGCAAGCCCAAAGATGGCAGGCCGCGGGCCACGTGCCATCGGGGACGAGCTGCGCTCCTTGTCCCTCCAGAGAGCTCGGGGTCATCATCGTGTCCGTCGGGGACATCTGGTTGGAAGGAAACGTGCCCACAGGCCACTGGCTGGTTATCCACCCCTGTGGTCTGGGCTGAAGGGTTTTGAGAGAGAGTCTGCTTTCCTCTCGGCCCTGGTGTCCAACTTGACCCCGCTGCTCGGCTTCTCGCAAAGGACAGGACTGCCATGGGTGCCCACCTGCCAACGGCCCTGAGCCGGACCCCGGCTTTACCCTGCAACCGTGTCAGGAGGGGCCGCCCCGGGGGAGGGACGCACCCTCACCTCACCCGATTCACGTCAAAGCCAAAGTTTCCTGAGCACTTTTTGTTCTTTGCAATCATGTTTGGTTCGTTGTTGGTGTTTTAAATTTTGCTTTCTTGTCCCTCTTGCCTTGCTCCCGTGTTTGTGCGGTAGCTGAGCACTCCTCTGGATGCATTTTGAATGAAGTTAGCAAGAGTCTGCCTTCCTCAGCCTCTGCTCAGTTTTATTTATTGTGGAATATTTCCAATGATCCAAATCAAAGTGAATTAAAACAAAGCTATTTTACCGTTCGGGGATGGGTGTCATCTTTCTGCGAGGGCCGTGCCTTCCTGCTGCCCTTCACGGCTTCCAGTTAGGGGTTAGTCCCAGGCCTAAGACAAGCCCCAGTGGCTCACGTGCTGCGGCACTCCCGAGTTAGTGCCCCCCCACCCCGACCAAGTGCCCAGAGGGTCAGAGCATGAGCCTCGCAAATGCCACAGTGCCTCTCGCTGCCGTGTGACTGCGATGAGTCCCCTAACCTCTCTGAATCTCGGCTGTCCCCTCTGCCAAATGGGACATGCGGGTACCGGCTGTCAGAGGGGGTGTGAGATCAAGGATAAAAGCAATGTGGGGCGCCTGGGGGGCTCAGTCGGTGAAGCGTCTGCCTTTGGCTTAGGTCATGATCCTGAGGTCCTGGGATCGAGCCCCGTGTCAGGCTCCCTGCTCAGCGGAACATCTGCTTCTCCCTCTCCCTTTACCCGCCCCCCCCCCGAAGCTCATACTCGCTCTATCTCAAATAAAATAATCTATATATAAAAAAAATAAAAGCAACTCAAGAGACCCGCCAGAGAAGATCTGTGCCAGCGGCTCCAAGCATTTGCTGAGTGAAACAGCCTTGGCCAGGACCCCACGTGGGCTGAGTTAGGGTTCATCTTTTCCCCGATAAATGGGTACACCTGTGGATGATCTAAGTTTGCTGCAAAATTGGCACAAATCCCTTGGGACTAGATCCAGAAATCCAGGATTGGGGGTCCGTAATGTAAAATGTGTATTTCCTGATCTGTGTGGTGGGTCATACTTGTGCACGATGCCTCCCTAGACATGATCTTGAATTCTCAAAGCAGCCCTGCGGGGCCGGCCGGGCTTCCCTGTGTGCAAACGGGCGCAGAATTAAAGCCAGCGCAGGGCAGAGGGGGGGTTCAAAGCACGCCTTCCCTCTGCGGATCTGGGGCTCCCTGTCACTCTGCTGCCTCCCAAGAGGACATCTGCCAGGTTCATCGGGGACGTTGGTCTGCGGTGACGCTCTGAAGGCAGCCCTCAGAGCAGAGGGCTGCAGAGAGGAACACAGGTACCAGGAGTCAGGCCACTTGCATTCCTCCTTATTAGCTGTGTGAGTTTAAGCAAGTTCCTTAACCTCTCTGTGCCTGAGCTCTTTGCGGATAGTCAGGGTGATGGGGTACCTCCCTTAGAAACATGGTTGAGGATTAAATGAGTTAACACACACCACAGGCTAAGACAAGACTCTGGTACCCAGGAAGGCTCTAGTGGATGTTAGCTCTTATTAAATCCAACTCGTGCGTGGAGAAGGAGATGCCAGCAAAACTGTGAGGCCTGCCGGGGCACCCAGGCTGATTTCTTTTGCCCCCTCCCCTTCTTTCTTGCACCTCTTCCCCAGCTCCTGCCCCCACTGCTGGGGGCCCTCGAGTCACTTCGGATTGCTTTCCAAGTGGTTTCCTCTACTCTTAGCATTCCCTTTCCTTTTTTCCCCCATCACTTCGTTATCCTCACCCTATCAGTACCCTGGTCTCAGATATTGTTCACGCAGCCCCCCCTCCATCCCCCCTCCATTAGAGACCCGCTTTCCTAAGTTCCCTCTTGGGGAAGGGGGCATTACAGCTGCAATGTGTGAAAGTGGCCACCAGGTGGCGACACATGCAAGCAGACCCCATTGGGAATGCTCAGGCAGGTGGGCGCAGATCCACGCTGTCTCAGGCAGGAAGGAGCCTGCGAAGGAAAAGGAATTAGCCAGGGCCCTCCACAGAGAGACCCTAGGATCTAAAGATATTTCTTTAGGACCCTCTGTCACCTGCCTAGATGCAGGGGCCAAAAGCTGGAGCCCCCCTTGCTGAGCACCACCCCCCACGCCTCCCACAAATGCAGGTCCTCCAGGGTTTGGTTGTGGGAACCCTAGGAAGGTCGTCCCAGGTGCACCCTTCAGGCTGCTCCAAACACATACCTGAGTGTTCGGCAAAGAGCTGATGGAACCAAAAAGAAGTTCCTGGGAAGAAGTGTTCTAATTGCTGCTTGTTTTAAAACATGAGGGTTTTTAAATATGTGCACAGATTGAGAGTGATGAACCCCACGGGCTCTTCTCCAGATTCAACGATCGTGAATGTTTTCCACATGTGCTACTTTCTTTTTTCTTTTCCTTCATCATTATTGTTCATTGCCTGCAGTATTTAGAGGTCTGCCTCAAAAGTCACTTTGCCCCTGTGTCCGTGAGTGCATGCCACAAAGCGTGCCTGTCCTATGAGACCACAGTGTCACCCAGCAAGGGGGAGGGTGTCCCAGGACCTCCCCACTGTCTCCAGGCATGTCTTAGGCAGGTGGTTTATTCACACACCAGGATTCGCTACAGGTCATGTCCCAAAAGGAAACGTTCTCTATATTCAGAGTCCCATCCCCTCCTAAGTGGAGATGTTGTGCGAGGTCCAGGACACCTGTGCTCTAGGGGCCTGGCAAGGGAATGCCCCCAACTGATTCAAGGGTCCCTCTGCACCTGCTGGGGAAGGACCTGCCTCTGTTGCTGCTTCTCCTCTGTTCATGGACTCAACACCTACCAAGTAGCGACACCTGCGGGGCTCACGGTCCGACACCTCCTAATTCACAATATCCATCTGTAGGATATGCTGATGTCTTTATGTGCCCCTGTCACTCCGCTCCCTGGACCTGCCCACGTCCTAGAGCCCCGTAGAACAAGGTGAAGCCCTCTTGGTCATCTTCAGCTGAAACCCTGGGTCCTCACAGGATGGGTGAATCCCAGGTCACCTGCTTCTCAGAAATGCTGGCCACACCTAACATTCTTTGAGCCCATGGAATGAGTCAGAGACCAGCTGTGTTTGACTCCAGCCCACGGCTATGGACTGAATCGTGTCCGCTAGCTTCATATGTTGAAGCCCTAACCCAAATTCATATGTTGATGCTACTTGGAGGGGAGCCTTTGGGGGGTGGTCAGGTCTAGAGCAGGTCGTGAAGGTAGGGCCCCAGGATGAGCTTAGTGCCCTTGTAAGAAGAGACAACAGAAACTGCCCCCATCCCCCCCCCCCCCCCCCAGCGCCCTGTGAACACGGCAACGAGGCGGGTCAGGAAGCTGCCGCCCTACTGGCTCCGGGAAGTGCAGTGCTCCCCAGTGTCTCCTGTCTCTGGGTCTCCAAGGGGCCCACTCCAGGCTGACCTGCCTGTTGCAGACGGGAGGCCACATTCAGGGAGAGACAAGTCAGTTCAACTGGATGAGATACGCAAGAGCAAACTGGGTCTTTTGCTGCAATTCTAAGCCGCGTCCTCCAATTCAGCCTGACCCAAAGTACAGGTAGCAAGAGACTCCCAATTCAGCCTCTGTTAATTCAGAGCTCATCGCAGAAAGGCGGGATTGTGGCCCTGAGACCCCCACCACCTGGACACAGAGACTGGGACCTTGTCAGGTGATACACCGTGGAGGCTGTGGGTCTGGATGGGAAACTGCCGGAGGGGAGTAGGGACAGTCTCGGGGAGGAACAGGACAAGGATGCTCAGAGGAGAGAGCAGAGAGGCCACAGGACCACGGGGCTATGTGGTGCCCCACGGCCAAGGCCAAGATGACTTTAGGGAGAAACGAGGCATGATGTGTCTGAGTGGCCTTCAGGATGGAACAGTTCCAGGTGATGGTGAGCCAGAAGGTGGAGGGAGGAAGTGGGGTGAGAGTAGATGTCCGGGCCCAGAGGGGCAGGTTCTATACATGAGCTCCACAGAGACATGAAAGTCACTGGGATAAACGGACAAACTGGGTAGAAACACCCTTGACGAATTTGCCAAGTCCGCCAGGAATGAGGGAACGTAGGCAGCAAGATGGTGGCTCCCAGGGCAGAAAGGGACATTGGTGTAACCAGATGGCAGGTGCAACAAGAGAAAGGTTTGGGGAGAACGGTGGGGGAGTAAAGTCCACAAACATCAGTGTGGGCCCCTAGGGATGTGGTCCTCACCCCGGCTGCTGCTGGGAGCAGGACAAAAACAGCCAGAGGCTGGGATGGCAAGTGGGGCCTCAGGACCCCCAGGCATGACTCACAGGTCCGGGCAGCGAGCCTGCCTCTTGGCAGGGCCGGGGAGCTCCCTGCGTGTGCCTGGTACACTTCCTGGAGCACAGGAGACCGGAGCCAAGGGCTGTGATTGCTATCAACTGAGAGTATCTTTACTGAAGCCTTCCAGGAGTGCTTACGGATTGTATGAACTGTTGCTGCGAAAGCTGGGTGCCCTGAGGGTGTCTGCGGAGCCGGAGGCGTCTGGCTTCACCTTCCTGGGGCCGCTCCTGACTTCTGGGAATTCCTCCCCCTCCACGTTGTATAACCTTTAGACTGGCTTTCCCGAACCTTTCTCCAAAACAGGGAGCTCTGGTGGGTGTAATCTGTAGATTGCTGGAATCTTTCTTCCCTGTCGAGGCCCCCATGAAGAGGGCTTGGTTGCATCACGGCCCCCACGCACCCCGAGAGTCCAAGAGCTAGATCCCGACATGGGGCTTGTCTGTGAAGTGGGTGGGATTGATCCCTAATCTGTCTGCCTGATGGGGTAGTGGGGACACCGAATATACCTTATGTTTATAGACACATTTCATTTGATAAATACTCACCAAGGACCCCTGGGGGCTGGGGCTGGGCAAGACCAGGTCTCTGCCCTCAGAAGACCACACACAGTCCAAGAGGGACAGGCACGTCACCGGACAGTGGCAACACCAGGAACAGTGGGAGATTGTTAAAAATGATCGTGGTTTCCTGTTGCACTTGGGCCAAGTGCTTTGCCTACATTAATCTCATTTATTCCTGCAACGATCCTACCAAGACGCACAGTCCCCCACTAGAGGAGAATTTAATGAGGAAGCTGAACCTCTAGGAGGGGGAGTTACGTGCCATTGAGAAAGGGGTGTACCCAGGACTTTAAAAAGCAACGTACTGAGTTCCTGAGTCCTGGCTGAGAAGAAACCTCCGTTTCCCACAAGAGTATGGGGCCAAGGGACGGTCAGCTTTGCCGCAGACTGAAGAGCTTTGGAGATGAGCCCCCGTGAGCTGGTTCCAGGTGGCAGAACAGGTCCTGCCCTGGGAAAGCCCAAGCTGTCAAAAAGGTTCCTATTCTGACCTCCACCAAGAGCGCGGACCAGGCTGCCTAGCGATGGTGGCCACCAGAGGGCGCAACGGACCCACCTGCCGCCCAAGCTCTTTCCACGCAGGGTTTGGTTGGGCCCCAGAAAGCAGATGAAAACCACAGGAGAAAACACACACACCCATGTCTAAGGTCAGAACTTAACTTACTTGGCATTAAGTATCCATTCCACCACCCTCCAGATACCCTCCGGATATCTCTGCACTCAGCCAAGAGAACTGGGTCAGGAGGAAGAGCCTCGGCCAGGCTGGAAAAGGTCAAAACTCCCAAGGGAGCCTGGAGTGGCTGAATGTTTTCTGTGTGCTCGCTGCACACAACGTTGCTGGCCTGCAGCGCCGTCGGACCTCCAGGATCTTGGAATTTTGCTGGCTTCCCGCTGCGGCCCTTCTCCCTGACTCATTAGCTTTGTGAGCTGGGGGAAAACCTGATTTCTGGGAACCTACGCTTCTTAACCTGTAAAATGGGCATGTGTGTATATGAGTCCCACGTACAATGGGACCTGGAAATCCAGGACCGAGGGATGGCCATTGAGGTTAGCACACACTGAATCCACATAACAGAGTGGGCAGAGGAGAGGGGCTACGTGCTTCCTTCGTGGCCTGGCCTGACCAGGGGAGGGGCAGGCAGCGTCCAGAGGATTCCTGACCCTGGCGCCATGTGACAGACTGAGCAGGCCAGGGCATGCCAGCGGGAGCACTGAGGATGGGCGGGAGGGCTCTAGGGTGATCAGATGAGAAGAGGGCCAGACTCTGCACATACCAACTGGCCCCATGTGCATTATAGCTCAGTCTGACCCCTACCTGGGGGTACAGATGTCCCAGGACAGCCTGGGGGTAGGGACGATACTTACTCATCCATCCATGTCTGTTGAGTATAGAGCACCGTGACAGTGGTGGAAGGACGTTCCTTTGCTTCCCTGATGTAAGCGTCTTGTTTTTCTGGTGGAGATGGTCAAACCAGCCATCAGAAGACAGTGGAACACGTGGCTACAGAAACCCAGAGTTCCGCGGAGCACAGGGCCTGAGTTTGTCTAGGGAGATCAAGGGAGACTTCCCAGAGGAAGAGGCCACTCGGCTGAGATGTGAGGGGTATGGATAGTGACCCAAGGAAGGAAGGGGTGAGAGGGAGTACCGGGTAGAGGGAAAAGCATGTGCAAAGGCCCTGAGGTGAGAGAGGGCATGGCACAATCCCAAAGCAGAAGGTGCTCGTGACACTGAGGCAGGGAGGTAGGATCCTGTTCTCTTGGGAATCTGGGGGGCATTGGGCTTTATCCTGGGGAAAGTGCAGAGCACTGAAGAGTGCAGACCGGGGTGAGTAGGGAAATCTAAAGTGCCATCACCAAAGGAACACTCGGTGTGGTGGTTGACATAAAATGTGTATTTTATAAGGTGCTTCACAAGCTTGCTCTCCTTGAGCAATACCTGGCCAGGAACAGGTGAACAAACTCGAGCTGACAAGTGAAATATCTGGCTCAGACACAGCACCCAGTGAGTCAGAGACAGACGGGGCGGGACTGGGACCACGGGGCCCAGCCCAGTGTCCCTCTGAACTCCCCAGCTCTGCCCAAAGGCCCACCACTGCCTCCCAGCTGGACGGGGAGCCCCTCGTGACTGGGACCACCCCACATTCCCAGAGTGCATGTGTGAGAAACATGGTTTGAATGAAAGGGCTCTGTGATGGGAAGGCCCGGATTTCCACTGCTGGGGCTCGCTCCTGGCTGAGACTCGGTCAGGGCTTCGCTGCACTCCCAGGCTCAGGGTCCTCCGAGTGGGTGGGAGGCACAGATCACTTGAGGATGACCAGCTCCAGGATTCCACAAATGAAGAGTTTGCAGTGCTCCTCTGCGAACCACCCAGGCATCCCAAAGGAGTTGAAAACCTCTGAAAGTTATGACTGGAATCTCTTGCTGGAGTATAAAGTCATTTCTTTTTCTCTGTGGAGAGAGGTGGGGGAAGGGGGAGAGAAAGAAAGAGGGAGAGAGAAAGAGGGAGAGAGAAGAAGGAGGAGGAAGAGAAGGAGGAAGAGGAGGAAGAAGAGAAAGAGGAAGAGAAGGAGGAAGAGGAGAAGGGGGAGTGGAGGGAGAAGAATTAGGAGGGGAGGGGAAGGAAGAGGAGGGAAAGGGGAAGGGGGAGGAAGAATAAACATAAGGAGGAAAAAAGGGGGAGGCAAGGAGAAAGGCAGATGAATCAATGTTAAACCTACGAATACATAACATTTTTCCTTTAAAGTATTTCTTTTTTTTAACTAATACTAATGAAAGAAATTATTTCCAAATCATCTACCTGATAATTTCCAGAATATATAAAGAACTCCTACCACTCAACAACAAAAAGGTAAACAACCCGATTATCCATTTAAAAAGGGTCAAAAGGGGCGCCTGGGTGGCACAGCGGTTAAGCGTCTGCCTTCGGCTCAGGGCGTGATCCTGGCGTTACGGGATCGAGCCCCACATCAGGCTCCTCTGATATGAGCCTGCTTCTTCCTCTCCCACTCCCCCTGCTTGTGTTCCCTCTCTCGTTGGCTGTCTCTATCTCTGTCGAATGAATAAATAAAATCTTTAAAAAAAATAAAATAAAATAAAATAAAAAGGGTCAAAGGATTTGAACAGATATTTCTCCAAAGAAGTCATATGAATGGACAACATGCTTATGAAAGGACGCTCAACATTGTGTCATGACTTTGATGAGCCTTGACTTCACACCCACTCGGTGGCTGTGATCAAAAAGATATAAAATGACAAATGCAGCTGAAGATGTGGAGAAACTGGAATGCTTGTCCCCTTCAGGTGGAAACGGGAGTGCCACGCAGTAAAGCTTGGTGGCTCCTCAGAAAATTCCACAGAATTGCCACATGGCCCAGGAATCCTACTCTTGGGTATATATCCAAAATAATCGAAAACAGGCGTTCAGACACACGGACGTGAATGTTCTTAGCCGCACTATTCACAAGGGTTGAAAGGTCCAAGCCACCTAGGTGTCTCTCAACAGAAGAGTGGATAGATTGTGTATCCATACAATGGAATATTCTTCAGCCATAAGAAGGAATGAGGTGCTGATAAATGTCGCAATGTGGGTGCACCTCATATTTAAACATCGTGTGAAGTAAACAAAGCCACAAAAGGCCACAAATTATGGGATTCTATTTATGTGACATAGTCAGACTTTGTGAATCCATAGAGACAGAAAGCAGAGCAGCGGTGGCCAGGGCAGGCAGGCGCCGTGGGGGCCCTGAGAGTGACTGCTTCATGGGCACCGGGTTAGAATGTGGGTTGATACAAAGGTTCTGGAACGACAGAGAAGTGGTGGTTGTGGAACAGTAAAAGTACTGAATGCCACTGGGTAGTATATCTTAAAATGCTGATTATTTCTTAATGGATTTCACCTGAATTTAAAAAAAAATTAAAATACTAATACGTAAATTTTCCCCTTATATCTTCTCATTTGATAAGATGAGCCCTATGAGGTGGCAGAATACGTATTAATAATAATCCCCTTTTATGGATGTGGAAACCAGGACTCAGGGTGAATAGATGACTCGCTCAAAGTCTCTGGGGGTCTTAGCAGCAGTGGAAAGAGCAGACTGTCCTGCTTTGGCAAGATCTAGGGGCCGGTGTCTGTATCTTTGGGCCCATGGCCAGAGGTTGGAGAGGCATGAGCCCCCTGTGGCTTGGTCCCTGGGCAGCTGTCCAACCCTGTGTCCGATGGGTGGGGATTCTTCTGGAAGTCCTGAACTCAAGGGTGCATTCCCCGCACCCCCTTTGGGATAGAAGGACCAAGAACAATGAAAGAGAAAAGCTGAACCCTTCCATTGTCTGCTGGCCTGCGGGGTTTCACTGGAGCTTTCTAAAGAAATTGGAACCTGTAGAATTGTTCCAGAAATAGGGCTGTGATTGCATTGCACGTCCTGGAAATCAGGCTTCCTGTTGCACAAACGTGGCTTCCCTTTACCAGCTGAACTTTCCTATTAAAGATGGCAAATGCGTGCACGGCCTCCCTGGCTCAGTGTTGTGAGGCAGTGGCTGTGTCCTGGTCCACAGCATGTATGCGTGGCTGAGTGGGAGTGTCAGAAACAGCAGGGCTGGGCAGGTGATGCCTCTGGTCACACTCCTCCCTGGGCCTGACTCCCTGGAAAACCGAGTTCCAGCTCCCGTCCCTACCTCCAACCTCCGGCTCTGACCACACATGGATTGTCTCCTCTCTTGCTGTTATGCTCGCGGGCCGAACTGGGACGGAGCAGCCCTCTGGACCACTGGAAGGCCCTCTGCTTCCTCCTCAGCCTTGGCTGGAGGATGAATCACCCCTTTTCCCCTTACACCCCGCATCCCATGGCTCATCAGGCTTCCAGAGCCCCCAGGACAGCTGGCACACTTACTCTATCAGAATTATTCCTTCGCCTTTCTGTCTACCTCTTTCCATGGGGAGCTCTTGATCAGACGTGGGTGAGTTCTTGTGTTTTCCAATGAGGTCCCTGCAATGAGCAGGTGCTCGATCACGTGGGCTGAGTGGAAAAAGGCATCGCTTTAAAAAATGCTGGCTGGATGGGCAGCAGGGTGAAGGGAAGTGTTGATGCAGAATGTGGAGGGCAGGGGCCCAGGTCAGAAGATCAGAGACCCCCCCTGCATCATTCCCAACCCCCTGGAAAGCCCTAGGACCACCCTGGCCCTTCTCTGACCCCCATTTTTTCATCTTTAAAATAAGAAGTCTTGGGGCGCCTGGGTGGCTCAGTCGTTGAGTGTCTGCCTTCGGCTCAGGTCATGATCCTGGAGTCCTGGGATCAAGCCCCGCATCGGGCTCCCTGCTCGGCGGGAAGCCTGCTTCTCCCTCTCCCACTCCCCCTGCTTGTGTTCCCTCTCTCGCTGTCTCTCTCTGTCAAATAAATAAATAAAATCTTTAAAAAAATAAATAAAATAAGAAGTCTAGGTGAACTGATCCCCAAAGCCTTTCCTGCTCCAATCCTCTACGAGACTTGGAGCGTGTGGCCTCAGGTGGGATGGGGGGCGCAGACCCTCCCAAGGCCAAGGACTCAGGTCAGCAGAGTTTGGGACCAGGGCCCCACGTGGAGGGGGAAGGAGGACCAGCCTGGAACGGCGGGCACTCTGCACTAGAGTTCAGGCCTGCCCGGAAATCGTGTGCACTGTGCCCGATCTGCTTTCCCCTCCTGCAGCTGCGCCCCCCGTGCTGTGTGCTGCTTATGGCTCCCGCACAGAGCGGAGAGCCGAGGCCGCCAGCTCCCCTCTAGGAAGGTGCAGGGACTTATCCAAGGCCCCACAACGAAGAGCATAGCTGTCTTTCGTGAGGCTTGGACGGTCTCTGTTCAAATACAAAACTGACCTGGGGCAAGGAGTTCCATAGGTGGGGGTGCGCGGGAAGCCTTGTTACCAGGTGTGCCAGCCGGGGCGTGACAAAGTGATGGCTGGGTGGCAGGGGTGGCGGAGGCAGGATGGGGTTGGTGTTCCTGGGCTAAGACAGGCTTCTCTTTGAGGAGGGCGATTCTCTCGAGCGAGCTCCTGCCCGCCTGTCCCGGCCACTGTGAGAGCTCTGCACGTCTGCTCTGCACAAATGACCCCCTGACTTTGAAGTCTTCTCTGCCAACCCTGACAGCCAGAGTTGCTAGTGAGACCCATGGTATTGGGCTCTGGCCAACCTCTCCTGCCTTTTGTGTCTTGAGTTACCCCTTCTCCCCTCTTTCCCTCCACATATGCTCTCCTGTCCCCCACATCTCACCATCGCCCCCACACGTGGGTCTGCTCTCTCCCATGCCTTTGTCCTGGCTCACCCTACCTCTGATGCCCTTCCTGTGTTCTCTATAAGACCAACTCCTCCTAAAATGCCATGCTTCCCTGTCCCTTTCACCTCCCTGTCGCTTGGTACACAGAGACTTTCAGCTTTGTACCCTCAGAGCTTAGCACACGGTCCTGTGCTTAGCTGATTCTGGAACACATATAATAATAGCCTACATTTATCAGGTGCAGACGATGGGCCAGGCACTGTACCAGTGTTTCCCATGGATGAATTCACTGGACCTTCATATCCATGGGCAGGGCCGCTGCTGGCCCGTTACACATAGAAGCAGGCTAGACCAGTGGACAGTCTGCATGACTGTTCTGTAGACATCGCCATCACCATCACCGTCATCACCATCACCGTCATCACCATCACCGCCATCACCTTCACCATCACCGTCATCACCATCACCGCCATCACCATCACCGCCATCACCATCACCGTCATCACCATCACTGCCATCACCATCACCGCCATGACCATCATCAGCACGGAGACCATCATCTTCATCAGCCCCCTTGTATAAATGAAGAATAACAGGCACAGAGATTCAGTAACTTGTCCAAAGTTACAGAGCTAGTCAATGCCAAAGCCAGGATTGGAACTGGCCACCTGGTTACAGGGCTCAGGCTCTTATCGATTATATTCTGCTGTTTACTCCCCCGCATGGCTGCCAACATGTATGTTTGGGGTGTTGGAAGGAAAGAGCAAATGGATTTGATGCCTTCAGGAAGAGCGGGAATGAGAAAGCATTTCAGGCCTTAGCCAAAGCATGTGGACGTGGATCAAGATGGCGCCCCTTCCAGACCCAACAGTCTGGATGAATGGGTGCTGTCCCCCCCACCCCGTTCTCTGACTCCCACCCTTCTCCCTACCTGCCCAGAGGGCAGAAGCACCCTCTGCTGCTGTAGGAAAGTCCTGAGCCTGACACATACTTCCTCTGTGGCATGCGGCACATTTCTCAATCTCTCTGAGGCTCAATGTCCTCACTGGTAAAATGTAGAAAAGAATCGTGCTTTCCTCATAGTTTGGTTAGGGATTGAATGACAAAATGCCTATGAATTGCTTAATATGACGCACTAACACTGTGAGAACTCAAGAAATGGTTGAAGAAGTCTGATATATTTTTGATAAGCATGATGAAATGGGTAGTGCGGACACAGGACCCTTGTCTACTCTGTCCCTGAGGGCTGAGCCTTGCAAACTACATTGCCCAGGCTCCTTGGCCCATGCTGCAGGGAGAGAGAGCAGGAGAAAGGAGGGAGCGAGGTCTTTTCTCCCTCTGCCCCTCCCGGGTCCCGGCCCCAGCCTGGCAGCCTCTGACAGGGTGCCAGCTCCAGGGGGCAGCCTCAGCCCCCTGACCCTGGTATCAGTCCCTCCTCCCTTGTCCTCCACCCTAGAAATGGATGCTTGCTCTGTTGCTGAGCTCCAGGATGCCTCAAAGAGCCCCAGGACGAGTCCATAAAAATGCAGAATGTCCAGTTCAATTTTCATTTCAGATAAACAACGTATCCTTTCTTTAAGAATAAATATTCCCAAATATGCATGGGACATACTTAACAGGAAAAAAAATTCATTGCTTATCTGAAATGCAAATTTAGCTAGTCTTCCTGTCTTTTATCTGGCAACCCTACATATAAGTCTTCTCAACGCTTCAGACACCATTGTACCTGCTTCTCTGTATTAATTGTCTCTCTTAAACTTCCTGATAAGGGCTATTTTGTTGCTGGAGACTGCTTCACACAAATGCCGGGGCCAGCCTGAGCCAAACGCCTATTTCTGGAATCCAAAAGTTACTCCCTTACCCCAGCCTTTTATTCACCTTCCAGCTCCCCGGGAGTTCAAAAAAGAATACAGAATTTCAAACCAACATTAATTGAGCCTATGTATGGGCCAAGCGTTCAGACACTTGGCAGAGATAAAACGCTTTGCTATCTTAATTGCTGGCATCTGAACACCTCTCAGAGAGAAGTTTTATTTAGAAAAAATACCTTAACAAGCCACTTGGAGTGGAATCTGAGACCCCGAGGGCAGAGACAAGCAACAAAAGAGATGGCTGGCTTGCCAGGCTTAAGAAAATCAGGGGAACTTTGTGTGTGTGTGTGTGTGTGCCTCTGAGACAGCAGGAAAGAGCCGTTCCAGTTTCTACGTTACTGGATAGCAAAGCACCCCCAAACCTGGTGGTGGAAACCCCCAATTTTATTATGCTCAGAGATTCAGTGAGTCGTGAATTTGGACATGGGGTCGGTGCCCAGCCAGGGTGGCTTGGGTGTGATCCACGATGCCTGGGCCTCAGCTGGGAATACCCAGCAGAATGTCACAACATCAGGGAGCTGGAAACATCCAAAGACATCTGCACTGGCCAGCTTGGCGGCCGAGACAGCCTTAGCTGGGCCTTGGCCACCAGAGTCTTGAGCATGGCTTCACTATGTGGTCTGGGTTTCTGCATGGGATGGTGGTCTCTAGAGAGCCGGACTTCTCACACGTCAGCCCAGGCTTCCAGAAGCCAAGGGTCCCCCTGGGAGAGGCAGAAGTCACCATGCCTTTGATGCCCTGGGCTCCGAAATGAGTACTACTCCCTCATTTCTCTCTGGGAGACGCAGTTAGGGGACTGCCCAGAGTCAGGAGGTGGGGACCTGGTGCTTCTCTGGGAGGGTGGCAAGGTCACAGAGAAGAGTGTGCACAATGGGAGATATTGTCGCAACCGTGGAAAAAAGGACAGTATGCTGCAAGCAGACGGAGAGAGAAAAGGAGGAGGAGGAAACAGAAACCAGGGAACTCACAGGCGGCTGGAACCATGTGGGGCTGAAATGGCAGTGGAAATGTCTGGAAGGACGTGTGTGTGTGTGTGTTGGGGGGGACTAGAGATTGAAACCGAGTTGTTGACTTCCTATGAAGCTGTGTGCACGGCTGTGGGGTGAATGCCGTCCTCTGCCCTCCACAGACCTCAGCCAAGGCCTCGGGCCGGCGCGTGCGTGCACACCTGTGTGCGTGCTGTCTCCCACGGGCACACAGAAAGGGATGGGGCTCCACGTGCCACCCGTCCTAATGCGAGTAAGATGGAATGAAGACACCTAGACATAAGGAACCTGGCAGAAAGGGTGGCAAAATGCCACGACTTTTGAGCCCTGGATCCCAAGTTCCTGGGAATTTGCGAAAACTTGGGGTGGGCTTTGGATTTTTCTGAGTGTAGGAAGGGGAGTCAGGCCAATTTTATTTATTCACTCATCTAGTCCTTCATTCGACAGGCTTTGGTCGTCCACCTACCTTGTGCCAGAGATGGCGCCAGAAGCCGAGGCGACAACAACAGGGACCCAGACAGCCCGGGGCTCTGCCTTGCAGAGTGGGCATTTTAGCGAGATGGACAGTAAACACAAATATAAATGTCAGCCTTGGCCAACAACCCCCAAATCTCAGCACCTCACACACTAGAAATGCATTTCTTACTTGCAGAGAAATCCAGCTTGGGTATTTATCACGTCTTCCCTGATTCGCGGCACAAGCTCTACGATAATGCGATGGGCTTCCCCATCGACCAGGACCCACCGGCCTTACAGACAGGGATGGAGGAGCAGAGAGGACCATGGGGGAGATTCTTATAAGCAAGCCCTGCAAACAGCACATCACCCCTGCCCATGCCATAATCAAGGGCACAGTCCCAAGGCCACACCCCAGATCAAGGAAGCAGGCAGGTGTGGTCGACTGGGTGCCCAGCCAAATGGGATGAAGGAAAGAAGAGCCATACGGTGACGGTGACAGGGAGTAAGTGGGGAGCCGATCTTACTGTGTGGGTGAGTCAGGCCTGTCTGAAGAGATGGGACCTGAACTAAGATCTAAAGGGCAAGACGGTCCACACTGCTGGGGACGCGTGCTCTGCACAGAAAGGAAAGCAAGGGCATGTCCCAGAAGGCGGGTCTGGTTGGTACGTTCAGGGAACTGGAGCAGCCAGTGTGGACACCCTGGGGTGAGGGTGACACGTGGCCAGGGCTGGACCGTGCAGTGTCCACAGGCGTTGGGAGGGCACTTGCTCTCAGATGGACGTACTGCCGAAGCCCCTGGCGGACGTAAGCCGGGGAGTGCCGGACTGGGCTGCATTCTCCAGAGATCTTACCCTCATTCCAAAGGGCAAGGAAGCCTTTATGGGTGTTTGAGTTATCTGAGTTATAGTTTACCACTTCCACCCGTCCTCATGATAGCTTTGGGGAGGAGATGGCATTGACCCTTTTGTGCAAGGGGCAATGGAGGGTCAAAGGCAGCACTAGTTTTTCCAAGGTCCCTGGTAACCTTGGCATGGCCAAGTCTAGTCCCAAACCCAAGGCCGAGAGAGCAGTCATGGTGGGCCATAGAAGCCGAAGCTCAGTCAGGACCCAAGGCTGCAGAAGCAGCAACAAGTGCTCCTTGTCGCTCTCATGGACAGCCCTACGGAAGCCCTACAGAATGCCCACACCTGTGAGTCCGTGGGAAGGAAACCTGGTGACCTTAGGACATAGAGTCTGTCAGCGATCATTGCAAAGAAGGCCCAAACCCACCATGCTTAGTGGAAGAATGGCCTCCTCCCCAGAGATGCCCATGTCCTAACAGAAACCTGGACCATGTTAGCTTGCGTGGAAAGGGGATTTTGCAGATATGACAAAGTTTAGGATCTTGAGATGGGAAGATCATCTTGCACGACCTGGGTGGGCCCAATGACATCACGAGGGCACGTACAGGAGGGACGTAGGAGAAGTGAAGTCCCAGACATAGATGTGACACAGTGATGCGGGGCCCTGAGCCAAGCCGTAGCAGGCAGCCTCTGGAAGCTGGGGACAGCAGGCAGATGCATTCTCCTCTGGAGCCCCCCGGAAGGAAGGGAGTCCTGCTGACACCTTGATTTTAGCCCAGAGACCCATTTCAGACTCCTGACCCCCCAAACGATAAGACAACACATTCATGTTGTGTTAAGCCCCCAAGTGTGGCCGTTGGTTAGGGCAGCCGCAGGGAATGCATGCACGCGTCAGCTAAGACAGAGCCGGGGGGCTCTCAGGGATTCCAGAACTGTTCAGTGGTTGTTGGCTCCTTTCAATGATCAGATTCCTCCCCTTTTTCTGTTCTCTGCACATAGGATGCATGAAAACTGTGAAGCCAGGAAGACTTGTGGGCTCATCGTAGGCACGCCAGAGGACGCTGCCCAGTCATGTCCCTGCCTCGGATCCAGCTCGAATGCCAGGGAAGAGGTGGTGGCCGAGGCCCCGGGTCCAGTGGGAGAGGAGACAGCCAAGCCCCCAAGTGCTCAGGGGCAAGGCGGGAGGAAAGCCAGTTTCCCCACAGGGGGGTCTCCTGGGGTCAGAGGAAGCAGGACTCGAGGGGTGCCTTCCCTGGAAAACACCCACAGCGGGGACTTTTGGAAGCCCCAGGAGCTGGCACCAAAGTCAAGGGACCCTTGGCCTGCTCGTTCTCAAGATTCCTCACCGCTGGGCCTGAAAACAAGTCCAGCCCTTGAGCCTCGGCCCCTTCGGCCGCAGTGGCAGTTTCGGCCTCCCCTGGATGGCAAAGCAGCTGGTAGGCGGGGACAGCAGGGCTGGTTAATCAGTAAGGTGCTTGTTTGTCTGGCTTGGCCTTTTGGTGACTTAGCACCCCTCGGCCTGTTTACGAGGGTTGGTGATATCAGCGTTTAATAAAAGGTAATGAGTAACCGGGGTCCCGAGGCCTCCACACCTGTCTTTTCCAAACACAGCTGATTGGCCCAGTCTCCCCAGGGACCTTGGGCTGGGGGCAAATCCCACAAGGTTGAGAACAGGTTACCTCCTGTGGAGACAGGCTTGAGCCCTGAGACGGCTGGCCTGGGTTTCAGGGCCCAGCTCTCCTTACCTGCTGTGGGACACCCGGCCTCTCGGAGCCTCTCGGTCTGCGTCTGCAGGGGACGTGCCTTTGTCCATTCAACAAATGCTTCTAAACCATTAACTTTGCGGCCTGGGATGAGTGAGCGGTCTATGATACGAAGGAAGGAGAGCAGTTGAGAGAATTCGGGGTGCCTAAGAAGTACCTCATAAATGGGAGGTCCCCTTCCCCTGAGTCTCAGGACAACAAAAATGGCATGAGTTTGCCCTCAGGGTTCCCAGAGGCCCAGAGCCTCTAAGATAAGTGTGCAGGGTGGGAGAGGGGCACATTCAAGGTGGACATGGCCCAGGGACTGTCACCTCGGTGGTGGCTGGTTCACCAACCATCTGCGTGTTCTCATACAAGTGACTTAGTGTCCCAGAGCATCAGTTTCCTTGTGCCTAAGAGGAGAATAATTAGCCATGCCACCCCAAGTCAGGAGATGATTTTTCTAGAAAGCTGTGACCGTGTGGCTGGCACAGAGAAAGCGTTCAGTAGAGATTGGCTCCCCGCTCTGCTCTCCAGCTTCATGGCCTCACCCCATGCTCTCAGTGCTCCCTGACAATGGGAAGCCTCATTCTGCAAGGTAGGGAGCTCCCCATGGCTAGCTGTGTTCCAGCAGAGATAGGACTTCTACACAAGGGGTAGTGAGAAAAGATTGATGTCAGGACCGCCTGGGGGGCTCAGTCCCTGAAGCATCTGACTTTGGCCCAGGTCACGACCTCAGGGTCCTGGGATCAAGCCCCACCTCGGCTCCACACTCAACATGGAGTCTGCTTTGGATTCTCTCTCCCTCCCCCTCTGCCCCTCCTACTCGTGCTCATTCTCTAAAACAAATAAATAAATCTAAAAAAAAAGAAAAGGATTGGCATATATGGGCATGCTTGTTGGCTTGAGATGTGTTGGGAGCCACTTGGAGCGGGCAGTGCTCTAGGGGTCTGACCATCGGGGAGATGGAGAGT
Source organism: Ailuropoda melanoleuca (assembly GCF_002007445.2). Classification (NCBI taxonomy): domain Eukaryota; kingdom Metazoa; phylum Chordata; class Mammalia; order Carnivora; family Ursidae; genus Ailuropoda; species Ailuropoda melanoleuca. The sequence continues at coordinate 123,833,953 of NC_048223.1, forward strand.
GACGGGGAGAAAAGTAAGAGAGGTGATAGGGTCAGGAGGACATCCCTCTTCCTCAAGCCTGTCTTCTATTGGACAAAGGGGTCTAGACTGTGTGTTCTTGCTGGAGGATCTTTTTGTGGCCACGTGCAAGGTACACCTTGGTCTTGAGGTCCAGAGAGCGTGAAGACTTCAAAGACATTTAGGAGAGTGTGTACTGATACCATCATAACATGTTAGGGCTGGAAGGAGGGACAGATGCTCTTGGGCCTAAATCCTCCTACCTATTAGAAAACTGAATCCCCAAGGCTGGTGGAGATTTCCCCAAGGTGATGGCCAGGAATCTAGCCAAGTCTTCATAAACAGGGCTGTGCCCAGAACAGGCCTGTGACCTCCCACGAGCCAATTCTAACCCTGTAGGTTTCCTCGCAGTGTCCGCAGGCTCCTGGGGCCACCTCTGATGGAGAGAAGACCCAATGCTCCATGCTGGAACATTCCAGAGCATGGATAAGGAAATGTGCAATGGTCTCAGCTCAGCCTCCAGGGCCCAGGGTGAGAGAAAGATTCCTCTGGAAAGCTGTGGCAGGTCCACTGAGGCGGGCTCCACAGAGGGCAGAAGTAGAGGGCAGGAAGTCAGAGGTGACTGTGACAGGAAGTGGCGCCATTTGAGCTGTGGTGTTCATGATACTTGGTTGCAAAGAACAAAGAAAGGGAACATTTGGTACCATATATTGAGTACTTTCTGTACAGTGGGCACTGTGCTATATCCTTTAAATGTATTGTTTCTTTTAATTTCTAGGTATCTCTTCCCCAGAGAGGATGCCTATGGAAAGACTCATTCCCCATTCCTCTCCATCTCTGCATTTAGTTCAATTTCACACATTTTGTTCTTTATTCAAGACATTTATTCATTCATCTAACACATGTTATTAGTTACCTACTATCTGCCTGGACTGAGGATAATACGGCGAGGAAGAATTTTCTCCAAAGTAAACAGTTGCTCCGGCCACCACAAAGCCACTAGTCCAGAGGTAGGACAGATAGCTATTCAGTAATTATACAAAGCGTTCTTGGTTTCTTCCCACGAAACCAGGAGCCCATGAAGACTGGGACCAAGTTTGTCCTCTGGGGATGAATGGTGGGAAGAAGCTCGTAAGATCCTGAAAGCCGCTGGTTAAATATGCAGGAGTCTTGCCAAGCCGCTCAACTGTTGATAGCTTGGAATCGATGACGGTGGGATTATTCACACCGCGGACACTGGCAAGGGCCACGAATCAGGGCCCTTTTTCTTCTTTTGTCGCGTGTGGTTTACAGGCACGGCCTCTTCTGTGCCTTGATGGCCCCTACACGGTAGGCTCTTGGGAAATACTCAAATTGATGAGTGCTCACAGATGCCTCTCCTTGAAAAAAGCACTGGATTATGCCCATTTTTCAGACAAGGAAACTTGAGCTTTAAAGGGGTCAGTAATTTGCTCAAAGGTCGAACAGCTTGCAAGTGGTGAAGCTGGATTCATACTCAGGTCTCTGGCTCCTGCACCCTGCTCTCAATGCCCCATAAGCAGGGCCAGGCCTTCCAGGAAAAGGGAGCCATCTACACTGCAGGAAGGGGGACTGGAGGAGGGCTGGGTGCTGGGACACCCAGGGCTTCCCGGGTAGGCAAGGGAGGGGTCTGTGACGGAGCCTTGTGAGATCAGACCTGGGTTTCTGAAAGTCAGGACCAGGCCCCTGAACAGTGGAGGCAGAGAATGCTTCTGCCTGTTGTTGATTGGTTTTGTTTCAAAAATATAAAGGCCCACCCGAGAGGCCTGGAGTCCTTCCCGGGAAGGCACCTTTGAGGCCCATTCCAAGGTGAGGTCAGCTGGCCCACCCCAGGCCCAGTTGCTTAATGGGCCGCTGTTGGCAGATCTCATGGGCAGACTGTTACTTTTTATGAGAAAAGATGTTCATTAAAGGTTCCGGGTCACTAGGTCCGCTGTGGCTGACGCCTCCTCCAATGACCCGAGAGCTTCTCGAACGGGTTCACGCTAGGGCTTCCCCTCTGCCTAGCTGCTGACTCCATTCGTGCTCGCTGCACAGCAGGCATTTGGTGGATGTCGGGAACGAATGAGACGGGTTAAGTTACTAACAAAAAGTAGCATTAACTTGGGCTCGCCCGGGTGGCTCAGTTGGTTAGACATCTGACTCTTGGTCTCAGCTCAGGTCTTGATCTCAGGATCGTGAGTTCAAGCCCTGTGTTGGGCTCCACACTGGGTGTGGAGTTTACATAAATAAATAATATTAATTAAAAAAAAGTAGCAGAAAATTATATAATGTTATTTTGGAAATCACAGATAATTGTAAGAATGAAAATAAAAGCCATAACCCAAGCACAGAGATAACCAAGCTTATCATTCCAGTGCAGTCTTGTAAAAATGTGTGTGTGTGTGTGTGTGTGTGTGTGTGTGTGTGGCTACATGTGTATCCGTACTGAATTAAACCGTATGTACACATTTGTTTTTTATTTTCGCCTAAGCCTTTCAGAAAAATTTCTCATGCTTATTGAAGTCCTATAAAAACCAGGATGTCTGGTTGGCTCAGTTAGTTAAATGTCTGACTCTTGATTCCAGCTCAGGTCACGATCTCGGGGTGGTGAGATCAAGTCCCGCGTCGGGCTCGTGCTGGGGGTGGAGCCTGCTTAAGATTCTCTCTCTCCCCCTCTCCTTCTGCCTGCCCCAGCTTTATTTATAAATAAATAAAAATAAAGTCCTATAAAAATCTTCATTATTCAACATACTGAGATTACCAAGATTTAGGGAGCTGATCCCCTAATTTTTGGCATTTCTTTTGTTTCTTTATTCTTATAAATCACACCGCGATGATGATTCTGCTACATAAATCATTATCCAGATGCTTATTTTGGTTTTGCTTCCCTTTTTATTATGATTCCCCAGATGTGGAGTTAGTAGGTCAGAGAGTAAGAAGCTTTCAAAATAATATGCAAGTGTTACATAAGAAATACATTTGAAAAATAATATATAATAAATCCACACTAAATTGCTCTCTAGGAAATGTGTTGCAGGACATTCAAGAGCCGTGGGTACTAGCATTTTGAACATTGAGAATTCAGTGGGTAACCAAAGTGTGTTTCTTTGATTGCTGGGACGGGGAGAGCCCACTTCCCATGTGTTCGTGAGCCCTTTGCACTTCCTCTTGGTCCACTGTGCTCCCGGGCGCTGAGGACGCAGGTCTCCAGCACCGGCTCTGGAGAGGGTGTTGGCAGGTGCTCCCCGCCAGCCCACTCCCACCCCGAGGCCCGGGGGCTGCTGCTCTGGCGGAGGCGGATCAGAGTAGCAGAACCACAGCTTTGTCTGGCACAGTGGGCAGCCCGAATTCCAGGAGAAGGTTGGCACAGTGTGAAGATTTCTGGGAAAAGCCACAGCCCACCTGGCCAGTGCCCGAGGCTACCTTGGCACCCTAAAGGCTCCCCTCCTCCGTGGGAGGCCAGGACTGTGGGGGGGAAGAGGGGGCAAGGCAGGGATGAGGGTGCAGCCTGACCCAACCTGTCTGCAGGCTCACTTGGCTCCCAGCAAGGACAGGTGGCCACAGCTCCAGGCTGCTGGCTTCCTCCGAGGGAAGAAGATACAAAGTGGAGGAGGCGAGGAGAGGTTCCTGCCTCTAGTCTGGATTAGGAAGGACCAAGAATCATTTTAGATTCTCCCTCAGAACTGACTCTGAACCAGTTAACCAGAGCATCTCTGGATCACAGAGATGAAGGTCCCTTGCCCCCTGTTATCCAAGCAGAGCAGCGACAGCCTGGGGCTCCGAGCCAGACTGCCACTCGCTGCTCACGCGACAGTCACTTCTCGTTCTCTCAGCCCGCGGGCGTTCCATGAGACAGCAGACGTGGCGGGCTGAGCACAGAGGAGACAGACAGGGAACCCTCCCTCAGCAGTGTTAGTCTCTGCTTTTACACTGGGGTCCTACTGGCAGGGAAGTTAGTGTAACAAATGACCGCGAAGTTAGCGCCTTAAAACTCAGGATCTTACAGGGCGCCTGGGTGGCTCAGTGGGTGAAGCGGCTGCCTTCGGCTCAGGTCATGATCTCAGGGTCCTGGGATCGAGTTCCACGTCAGGCAGTCTGTTTTTCCCTCTCGCTCTCCCTCTGGGCTTTCTCTTTCTCTCCAATAAATAAAATCTTTAAAAAACAAAAGACTTAGGGTCTTCCAGTCCTGGGAGTCCAAAGTCCTAAGTGGGACTCAGTGGGCTAACAGCAGGGCTGGGTTCCTTCTGGAGGCTGCCGCCTGCTTTCCCAGGCATGGCCCTTCCTCCGTCTTCAGAGCTCCCAACCTCAGCCCTCTGACCCCTGTTCCCATCCTCACGTGTCATCTGGTCGGGGTGCCTCCCTCTTCGAGCTGTTCAGGACCCTTGTGATTACCATGGTCCTACCCAGATAACCCACGATAACCTCTTTATCTCAAAATCCTTAACTTAATTGCATCTGTGAAGTCTCTTTTGCCAGGTGAAGTCACATAGTCACAGGCTGGGGGGATTAGGATATGGACCTCTTGAGAGGGCATTATTCTGCCTATCCCACGATTTTATTTTCAGACGTATTTATTGAGAACCTACCTATTCTTTGTCAGGCATAGTATCTTACTCTGTTCTGAATAAGATTTAGGACGATTTTCTCCAGGAACTCACAGGCTGGTGCAGGGGACCCGTAGGTAAACACATAACCAAACTAAAGAGTTTGAGTTGTAAAGATGTAACGTTATACAGGGAAGGGAGGGCCATGGGAGGAGAAAAGATCTGGGGAGAAATAAATCCCACGCAGAGGGAGCAGGGTCAGCAAATGCATAAAACGGAGAAGAGGTCATGTCAAGGGCTTTGCTGTAATTCTAGCTCAGAGCCTGTAGGTGCTTCCGTCTACTCCGTGTTGAGTCAGGGGCTGAGGTGGCTGGAGAGGTGGCTTGAGCCTAGAGAAGAAGGAAGACACGAGACCATAGAAGGCGTACACGTCACAGTGAAGAGCTTGGACTTTACTGAGCAGACCATGGAAAGAAGGTGAAAGATCTAGAACATGTGACATGGTTGGGCTTGTAGTTTACAATCATAAGGTAGACTGTGGGCTGTGGAGGGTGATAACTGCACAAGGGGGACCAGCTTACCAACCACCATCCTTCCATCCAGCCAGCCAGCCAACAATGTATCTATCCATCCATTGAATGTATTTAGTACCTATTTTTCTGCCCGGTCCTGTGTTTGGAATGCAAAGTCATAAAAAACATTACCCGCGCCTTGAATAGCTCAGCTTCTAGAAGAATCGGCGGTTGAATAAAAGCAAACTACAATAAATGTGATAAGTATCAAGATCGCAAAAGTTCGCAGGGGAAAGGAGAGGTGGCTGAAGGGGGTACATTAGAAGGAAACCTAATCCAGCCAGAGTGTGAGATCAGGGAGGACTTCCTGGAAGAGGCAATGCTTACACTGAGTATTTAAAGTGGAGTAGGCATCAGCAAAGCAAAATAGAAGGGCGGGACAAGCATTCCAGGCAGAGAGGACACTTAAAAGCAGGAACAAGGCCGGCGGGTTCTACAGCTCCCCGAGGGATCCAAAACAGGACCCCAAACTCAGTGAGTAGCAGGAATTATTGTCCCAATGCCTAGCAGAACGTGAGGTGCACAAGGGCCTCAATTTTGCCTTGTTCCGTGTTTTATCTCCAGAAACTAGAACAGGGTCTGACACATAGTAAGTGTGCACGACTAATATTTGTTGAATAAAGGAACGATGAATGAGTAAAGATGAAAAGGATGTCTGTGCCCGTATGTATGTTTCCAGCATCCGTCCATTGTCACCAGCTGGTGATCACACTTACTAGTTTTCAATAGTGAGTTTCCTGCAACTTACATTCTATTTCAGAACCGTGACTCTTGCGTTTGTTTTGAATTACTCTAACATTGAAATGGACTCAATGTTCACCATCAGCCTGTTCATACCAGCTTGTCCATCTCCCAACGTATCTCTCAGATGACAGGAACTCCTACCAGCTGGGTTATCTCTTGTTCTCATTTTCTTTCCCCACGGAGCGCTCATGGATACGGTGGTTCCTGATTTCTTGCTTGGCTGCAAGTGTCTGTCTGTTGCCTTCCTATTTGAAAGTCAGCTTGGCTGGAATTCACATGTTTGGGCCTCCCTTCCTTCCTTCCAAATTTCATTGCCATTGTTTCTAGCAATTAAAAGTGCCGGAGAAAAATCGAGAGTCAGCCTGGCTTTGTCCCTCTTATGCTTAATTGCTTTTTCTACCTGAATGTCTCCAAGGTCCTTTCCTTATCAAGAAAGTTCAGGAACTATATCTTGGCATGGATTATTTTGCAGGCTTTGTGTGTGTTGGCGGGGCAGGGCAGGGGGTG
>NC_048223.1:123842320-123853344 GCF_002007445.2 Ailuropoda melanoleuca
GCAAGGGCAGGGGGTGGGGTGGGGGGACTTTGCCCATTAAATCTGCATATTTATTGTAGGAAAGTTTCTCTAATACACATGTGAGTAATTTTTCTCCCATTTTTCTGTTTTCTTTCTCAGAAATCCTAATTACAGTATGCTGGCTGTCTTCTGTTTGTCTTCCTCCTTTCTCTCTCCCCTGTGTGACCTTATGTTTCACTGCTAGAGCCAAGAAAGAGGGGAGAAGATAGGATCAGAAAGAAAAGAACGCCGCCAGCACACATCACTTTGTAGCCACTGGCTTCTGGCTTTTCCTTTGAGGGAGATGGAAAGCCATGAGAAGGTCAAGAAAGAACTGTTATGATTACTGTTGTCTTTATTGTTATTGTCAGCAAAATGGTTGCTGTATCATGGAGCACCCCAAGTTGATTGTTGGCTGTCTGTTGAGTTAAACATGACCCTATTTGGGGGCCATTGGGAATCCATCCAATGGTATGATTTCTGTGAATGTATCGTGGGTCGTAATCCTCCGCACAGAAGCTAGGATGGGCTGCCTCCCTGGAACCCCTCCTGGTTCCAGGTCTCAAGTAAGCAGCAGGACTCAGTCCAACTAGTGGGCAACTGGTGGGCGCTGGCCCTGTGCTTGGCTCGTCCATCTGTTATGTCCTTGAATGTTTCTAGCAAACTCCTTGCAAGCACCCATCCTCATCACCTGGCTCAAAGGAAGAGGGAGTACATGGGGGCAGGTGAGGGGTGGGGGGCAGGTAAGGGGTGGAAGGCAGCATCTCAGAGCCTCTGACACAAAGTGAGAATGTCTGACCTCAGGGAAACGGCTGGAGCAGAGAAGCCGGTATCACGGCCGCCAATTTTGCAAAACTGGAGAAGACAATGCAGGTGCGTCTTTGCGCAAAGATTAGGGCCATGGGGGAAACGCGGGTGCTCGTGTTGGGAGCCAGAGACACGAGGACGGGCCAGAGACGTGGGACAAGAGGGAGTGGGACGAGATGGCTGCCTGTGCTGGGCCCCTGGGGTAAGAGGAGCAGAGGATGTTCAAATTGCCAGAGCAGAGCTGTTGAGTTTTCCAGAATCAGACTGTAACTCCCGGATCTATGTGCAGGTACTTTATCGGGGAAGGGGTCTCAGAAGCCCCAGGGAATGGGAAGTTGAGGTACATCCATGAGCAGTCGGCCACAATGGGCACTTGGGGCTCGCTCCAAAGGGGCTTCCCTGAGAGCCTGCAGAGAGTGACCAGCACCGTCTCACGGGGGGGGGGGGCGGCGAGAGAGTGGGACATCACCCAGCAGCTGCCACGGTTAGAGGGGCTTTTGGAACTCCCGGGGTCCTCCCCGGCCTCCTCCACACACAGGCTGAGCCTGCTCCCACTTGGGGGGTGGGGGGGGCGGCCACGGGTCCCAGGAAAAGAAGCCATTGGCCACGGAGAGAAAGTGGGTGAGCCCTGACAGCACCCACCCGTGACAGGGGTGCAGTGGGATTCGGGACGTGGCTGCCAGTGGGGGAAACCACACTGGCTCTGCGGGACGCATAGGGCCCTGCGCCACCCCCCCGGCCACCGCTTCTACTCCTGATTGTCACCGGGGCTGTGGGAGATGAACTCTGGTCTAAGGGGCTCAGAGTCCCACCCCCTCCACTCCTGGAGGTTTTCTGGGAAGGATGTTCCTTTTCAACTTGAGCACGGAAACCAGAAAACCAGCCGCCCCCCCAACCACACCCCATCCAGGCCATTCAACCTGGGTAAAGCAGTGTCTCCTGCCAATGCGACAGATATATGCACTTCTCTTCCCTTTTCATGACTCTAGAAGCAACTTTCCCATCAAATAATGTCTGGAAAATACAAAAATGTGGAGAGAAGGAAATGAACGGCACCTGAAATCCCATCATCTGAGGACAAATATCGTCAACATTTTTGTCAGTCACCTTTCAGATTGTTTTTAGGACCCGTAATTTTTAAATGATGGAAGTCATCGTTTTATGTATATAGTTATCCATTCTGCTTTTCTGAAACCTAACATATCCTGAGCTCTTTTTCCTAGTTAAATAAACATTTACAAACATGACTTTTATGACTGCCTGTCAGACCGACATGTGGTTTATCTTTATCTTGTCCGCTCAGCTCGTAATAGCTGGTCATCAGGGTTGTATCAAATATTTGCATTCTAGCGAACTCTCTGCTGCCTCTCCTTGTACCGGGAGCTATTGTTGCAGACTATTTCCTTAGGATTCCACCCCTCCCATGGACTCTCAAGAAAGGAAAGCATCATGATGGATAGAACTGAAACAAAGCAGAGTGGGAGAAAAGCGAGAAATGCATGGCCACGCCCCCCTGAAAACTTACCTGGAGCAAGGGACGTCACACTGATCCATTTTAGGTTTTTTTTTTTTTTTAATCAATATTATTAAAGGGACCCCTGGGTGGCTCTGTTGGTTAAGCGTCTGCCTTCAGCTCAGGTCATGATCCCAGGGTCCTGGGATCAAGACCTGCATTGGGCTCCCTGCTCAGTGGGGAGCCTGTTGCTCCCTCTGCCACTGCCCCTCCCCCCGCTCATGCTCTCTCTCTCTCTCTCAAATAAATAAAATCTTTCAAAAAATTTAAATTAATGATATTAGGGACAAACCATGCTGAATTCACACATTCTCCTACGAATAATGGAAAGAGAGGCTAGAAATGACTTCTTGCTGCTAATAACCATCCTTTTGGGTCTAGAACCCCCGTCTGTAAATGGACACATTGCTAAGCAGTTAAGAAACTACATTCCTGGGTTCCTTTGCACTGTGGTGACTATGGGACCAGGTTTTAGCCCGTGGGAGGCTAGTATGAGTGTCATATGGGATGTCGTCGACACAGTGTCATGGTGGCATCCACAGCCCTTGCATCCTGACATTCACATCTGTGTGTGATCCCTTCCCCTGGAGGAGGGCAAAACTCTGACTTGCTTCTAGTCATGGAGAATGCAGAGAAGGTCATAGGATGTCCTTGATCACGTGTGTGGGATCACATGTACACATGCATGTATTTACATACAGAAGATGCTAATGTCTGTCTTATGAGGAGTCTTTTCCTTGCTTGTTTGATGAAGTAAATAGGCCAGTTAAGGAAGCCCATGAGACAAGAGACTGCAGGTGGCTTCTAGGAGCTGAGGGAAGCCAGAAAGAAACAGACGCCCTCAATCCTACAGCCAAAGGATTGGAATTCTCTCAACAAAGTCCCCTTAGCTTGGAAGGGGGTTGTTCCCCAGTTGGGCCTGTGATGAAAAGGTAGCCCTAGCCAATACCTGGATGGAGGGGTCATGAGACCCTGAAGTAGAGAGCCCAGCTAAACCATGCCTAGCCTCCTCACCCACAGAAACTGTGATGTGACAGAGGCACAGTGTTTCAAGCCGCTAACTTTGTAGTAATATATTATACAGCAATGAAAAACGTGCATGACACTTCCAGAAAATTGCCTTAAAGAGAGAATTGCCTTCTTCTGACCCACCTAAAATTGCCTTCTTCTCACCCACCTCCTTCTGCTGGTGACTTAGAATTTGGGTGGTGCTATGGCTGCAGCTGCAGCAGCCCTTTTGGGCCATGAGACCTTGAGATTGAAGCTGTGTGAGGAAGATGAAGCAGAGAAATCAGAGCCCTTGGTTTCTGGAGAGACTTCTTTACTGCCCTGCTGGCCCGGGCTGCCGGCCTCTGGGGTTCTTTTATGAGAGAGAGATAACTTCCCTCCTATTTAGGCCGCTGTCACTTGGGGCTTTCTAGCACATGCAGCAAGACCTAAGGCTAACTGATGGAGGAGTACAGTGGGTAATAACCCCAGCTTGGAACTGGCCAACCAGGGCTTGAAGCCTGGTCTGGTATTTCCATGTGGGGGAGTCTGAAATTTCTCTTTACTCCTCTGGGTTCTCCCATCTGCAAAATGCTGATAAGCATGGTCCCTACCTCATGGTTTATTTAAAAGAACATGAGTAAAGAACTTAACACAGCACCTGGCTCAGTTTAAGTGTTCCATAGATGTTAGCTATTACTATTCTCAGCCATATTATTCACTCAACAAGATGTATATAATGCTCTCTAAAGACATTGTGCAGGTGACAGAGAAGAGCAAAATCCCTGTTCTCTGAGAGCCTGTAGACATCAGTTAAATATTGAGATCCAAGTGAATGCGAGCAGTCAAGTGCCATGCTGGGGAGGTCCAGGCTCCCCAGGACCAAAGAGGAGGCACCAACACTTCTTGGGGAGAGGACTAGTCAAATCAGTCCCAAGACGGACTGAACTCCAACATTAAAAGACACAGATTTGCTGAATATATAAACAAGCAAACAAACAAACAGTTTCCAAGGACATGCTGCCTACAGGACTTACTTTATTTTTTCAAAGATTTTATTTATTTATTTGACAGGGAGACAGAGCCAGAGAGCACAAGAGGGGGCGGGGGAAGGCAGACGGAGAGGGAGAAGTAGGGAGCCCAACAGGGGATCGATTCCGGGACCCTGGGATCATGAACTGAACCCAAGGCAGACACTGAACCAACTGAGCCACCCAGGTGCCCCAGAGACTCACTTTTGATGCGAGGCACATAGTAGCCTGATAACGAAAGGAAGGAAAAAGATAATTATGTGAAAATGGGAAACCGAGGGGGAGCTGGATTGGCCACACTAGGATCAGACAAAAGAGACTTTAAGTCAAACCTGACGACAAGTGGATTAATTCACCAGGAAGAGATAACAGTTGTAAATGTTGATGCAGCCAACACCAGAGTCCCTAAGTATTTGAAGCAAATACTGACAGAATTGAAGAAGAAAGAGCCACACGAAAGGAATAGGAGATTTCAGAGAAGGATCTGTGGGAGGATTAACATTGGAGCTGAGATTTGAAATACCAGAAAAGATCCTCTGAGCTAAAGAAATGAGATGGTACTAATTTTTTTGAGGCTATGAGTTGATTTTTTTTGGTGTATTTTTAAAAATTTTATTTTATTATTAGTTTTTTTTAAATTAGTCTCAGAGGTAGAGTTCAGTGATTCATCAGTTGTATATAACACCCAGTGCTCAGTACATCACGTGCCCTCCTTCATGCCCATCCCCCATCTAGCCCATCCCCCACCCTCCTCCCCTCCAGCAACCCTCAGTTTGTTTCCTAGAGCTAAGAGTCTCCTACATTTGCCTCCCTCTCTGTTTTTAGCTTATTTTATTTTTCCTTCCTTTCCCCTATGTTCATCTGTTTTGTTTCTTAAATTCCATATATGAGTGAAAGCATACAGCATTTGTCTTTTTCTGACTGACTTATTTCACTTAGCACAATACCCTCTAGTTCCATCCACATCATTGCAAATGGCAAGATTTCATTCTTTTTTAATGGTTGTGTAATATTCCACTGTATATACATACCACATCTTCTTTATCCATTCATCTGTTGATGGACATCTAGGTTCTTCCCATAGTTTGGCTATTGTGGACATTGTTGCTAGAAACATTGAGGTGCATGTGCCCCTTTGGATCATTATGTTTTAACCTTTGGCTGAATACCCATAGTGCAGTTGCTGGGTCATAGGGTAGCTCTATTTTTAACTTTTTAAGGAACCTCCATACCATTTTCCAGAGCGGCTGCACCAGTTTGCATTCCCACCCACAGTGTAAAAGGGTTCCCCTTTCTCATCATCCTTACCAACATCTGTTGTTCTGAGTTGTTAATTTTAGCCATTCTGACCGATGTGTGATGGTATTTCATTGTGGTTTGATTTGCATTTCCCTGATGCCGAGTGATACTGAACATTTTTTCATGTGTTTTTTAGTAAGCCCTAAGCCCAATGAGGGACTCAAACTCCTGACTCTGAGATCAAGATCATGTGCTCTCCAGACTGATCCAGCCAGGCCGCCCCTGTGATAGTACTCATATCATGTCACGTCTCTACCGAGCACTGTTCTAAGCTCTACCTGCAACAATTCCTTAAATCACCCACTGTGTTTCAGAAGGAGACATATGATTTTCCCACCAGACCAATGAGGAAAACAGAGGCCCAGAGAGGTTGGGCCATGTGCCCATGGTCACATGATTAGGAGGTGGGAGAACTGGGATTACAACTCTGTCAGAGCTCACACCATAACCACTGTTTTCCTCACCTGCACGGGCTGGCATGGCAGGCAGGGGAGTGGGGGACGGTGGAGGGAAAGGCACAGACACCTAAATGTCCCAAGGTGGCATTCCAGGTGGCAGGAGCAAGGGGAACATAGGGGCCCACGGGGGTAAGGGGCAGGGCCTGAGCAGGAAGGGCCCTGCCAGCCATGCTTAAGAGCTGGGTCTTTAGGCTGAAGTCAACCAAAATCCTTCAAGGGTATACAGCCGGAGTGGATCAGTGCTCAGCCCTGCTTTTCTGACAGATCTCTCCTGCTTCGCAAGGAGGGGACAACAAAGACCAAGGGAGAAGGGTGTGGGTAGGGAATAAAGATAGTGGGGAAAGAGAACAAACAGATACCCTGCCAAGTTCAAGCAACAGACACTCGACAGTGACTCTGTGCAGGGCCCAGTGTTGGGTGCTGTGGGTACAATCAACACCAAGAGGTCCTTTCACGGAGAGCCGCTCCTGGAGGAGACAGGCCCGTCCAGCCCGCGAAGGTGGTATCACCCCACCCCACAGCTGCAACAAGCCAGAGCGGGAGAGGTGTTCTGAAGGTCGAGCCATGGGTTGCACTGGAACTTGACCTCAGAAAGTGCTTTTTTCCTCTGGGCTTTCCTAATCATTTGAGGTAAATGGGAAGCACTGGAGATGCAAAGGATTGGCCCTGCCGACTTCGGGAGAGGAAGCCAGAGAAGGAAAAGCTGCATTTGGCAGATGTCGCTGGGGTACCGACTGTGTGCCGGGCCCGTGGCTCGCACCGGGAGCCGAGGACTGCAGAGGAAGGTGGACCTGCCTGTGACCTCCAGGAGCTCACCGTCTAATGGGAGAGGTACGGAATTAAACAGGTAACGGAGATGCTTTGAGAGGCTTGGTCCTTGAGCATCCAAAGTTCCACCAGAGCACGCAGCAATAATGACATCAGAGCTGGAGGGAGTGGCCTTTGCGTGGGCTCCGTGCGTCCCACACGCACAGTCGCTGCTTTGTTCCCTTCAAACACACATGTCCTACATTGGGGTGAGCGCTGAGATCCACCCGCTCTCAGAACTCGTGTAACTGCGGGTCAACCCTCCCGGGCGGCAGGCAGATTCCAGACCCGCCATGCCTGCTCGTCGTTCTCTCGTGATTTTCCTTAACATCTTCTGAAAGGCAACTCAGTCACCCGAAACCTCGCTCGTGCTGCATCTAGCAGAGCATTTGCGACAAGTCCGAACAGGCCATCATCTGCACGTGTTTTGTCAGCTATTATGAATCAGAACTGCCAACCCAAGTGGGGAATAAACGGCCAAAGGAACAGCCACTGTGAAGTAAACAGCCCCACACGTGGCAGAGAGCACGTCCCACTGGGGAGTCAGGCAGGTTGCCGAGAGCGTGGGCAGTACGGACTCTCAGGAAGCTCACAGAATAGACAAGAAGCCTGGAGGAGCAGAGTCAGGACAAGGGCCGAAGCCAGGGAGCTCCAGGGGCTCAGTATGGACCTCTCCTCAAGGCTTGTGCCAATGTCCTGTGGCGGCTATCACAACTTGCCTCAAACTCGATGTCTTGAGGGAATTCACGTTCGTTGTCCTAGAGCTCTGCAGGTCAGAAGTCGAAAACCCAGGTGTTGGCACAGCTATGTTTCTTCTGGAGTTTCCAGGGGGAAAAACCTGATCTCTGCCTCTTCCAGATTCCAGGGGCCGCCCACATTCCTTGGCTCATGGCCCCATGACTTGCTGCCTTATCTCCCTCTGCTTTCCTGGTCATGTCACCTCCTTCCACCTGACAGATCCCCTGTGTCCTTCTCTTAAAGACTCCTGTGATTATATTGGTCCATTTCGAGATTCTAAACTTCATCACAGCTGCAAAGTCCCTTTGGCCATTGAAAATCTCGCATGGCCAGTTTCCAGGATGAGGAATGTGGACATCTTTGCCAGGGTGTGAAGTTGAGTGTGAGGAAGGGCCGCTATCCCTATCACATTGTGACCATGGGTCCCCTGCCAAGGACCGCTCTGCAGGATTGACCGCCCCTCCTTAACCATACCAGAGAGGCCTCGTTACAGTACCCATTTTACACACAGGAAGCAAGGGAACTGAGGCTCAGAGAGATTAAAATATCTCGCCCAAGAACACCCACTTAGGTGGTCAAGCGCAGAAACCCAGCTTCAGCAGACTCGAAATTCCATGCAATAATTGAATCTAGTGGTAGCCGACTGTGTGTTTTTTTTTTTCCTTCTCTATTTTGTTTTCCATGAAATTCAAGGTTGGGTGGGTAAAGAAAGGAATCTGATAAACTTGCTCAGGCCTGGAACTTTTCCCAGAGCCCTGGGGGCAGAGAACCAAATAGAACAGACACACCCTCTAGGCCTGAGAGTTCTTTTCAACAGCTCCTCTGGCCGGCTCAGTTCCTGTTTGTAGTTCTGGGGAAGGACTGCCTTGTGGTCAGAGTGGAAGGAGGAGCGAGCTCTCTTGGAAGGCAGGATGGGACTTCATTCCCGCACCTCCCTGGGCCGAGCATGCTGGAGACCCAGAGCCGGGAGAGGTCAAGCAACCTGCCTGAGGCCACACAGCAGGGAAGAGCGTACTCTGGTACAAATCCTGCCGGACCGCAGAGCACCTATGACCTGCCCGCTGAAGGCACTCTTGGAATAGAAGTAGCTTTGGAATCAAGGATCACGAGCCAAGGACTCCTCCCCAGGGGCTGGAGGAAGACGCCCTCATTCCAACCCGGACCCAGAGAAGGAGCACGTTTCTCCTCTTCTTCAGCTTTCGGTGACCTCAAGGTCCAAACAGGAACTTCATGCCCAGAATCAGCAACTCCGAGGGACCCAGCAAACTCTGACCCGGGAGACCTCAGCTTGTGAGCAAAACAAGAGTCCACATAACATGTTGTTTTATTGTTTTGTTCCCAATCCGACAAAGAAACATTCCGTGGGCAGCGCCACCTTGCACATCTGTAAAAGGAGAACTTTGGGGCTGGGAGAATTCCAGGGGGAGGCTGAACACGTGCTCAAGAAGCCCAGGGCACCTGGAGGCCACTCCAGGCGGTGTGACTTCAGGCAAGCAGGGTCCCTTCTCTGAATCCGGCTGCCTTGTCTGTTGGAGGAAAGGGACAGGAGGGGTTTCATGGTTACCCTACAGGTGGCACAGTCTGAGTCCTCACGTAAAGAAGGCTGTTCTCTGAAGAGGTCAACCTCGACCCTCCCCATCACCCTTTGAGCCGTAGCGTGAGTCCTGGCATCTCCACCCAAAGCAGGCTCTGATCCAGGAAGGTGGGCAGGGTCAGCCCCGGGGCAGATCCCAGGGCAGGAAGCCTGTCTTGGAACAGGGGCTCCTCCTTTCCCACTGGGTACAGACACGTTTCCCTGTTGAGGCCCTTCCCCTGCCTGCCTGCAAACTCCCTCAGTGCCCGTGGTACGAGGGCCACGCTGACCTCCTCTCAGTTTCTCAAACCAGGCAACTCCTTTCTCACTTCTGGGTCCTCTCCTTGGTGATGCAGAGATCTAGAACCCAAGCCCCTGGCCAGGCTTCCAGCTCGGTCAATGGCTCCCCACATGACTTGAGCTACCTGTGCTTGGGCCTCAGTTTCTTCTTCTGTTCCCAGGGGGCAGCTGCAACTAAGACCCCTCTATCCTCCAGTTGGAGGACCCCATCACCCAAGGGGAGGAGGCACAAGAGAACACCATCATCCCTGCCAAGTTTGCAGAGGGCCCTCTGTCCCTTCTGCTTGGTGTCCCTGGGAACCTGTGAAGGGAGACTGGATTGTTCTGCTCCTGTCAGAAGGGAGGTGGTCAGTCAGTCAGAGATGCGAGCTGAAGTCTGGGCCATGTTCAAAGACTTCCTTGAGGGATCAGGGACGGTCAGAGACCCTGTGGTGGGTTCAATGGTGTTGCCTACACCAGAAGAGATCAAGCCACGCAGAACCTGGGAACGGGACCTTGTTTAGAGGTGAGTCTTCGTAGGTATAATTAAGGATTTCTAGATGACAAATGGAGGGCTGAATCTAATGTTGGATGTTCTTAGAACAAGAGGGAGGTTTGAAACACAGAGAGATATGGGAAGAGGTGCATGAAGACAGGGCCACACACTGGAGTGGTGTGTCCACAAGCCAAGGAGTGCATGGGTGGGGGGGGGTGCCAGCAGCCCAGGAGGCTAGCGAGAGGCGTGGCACAGATTCTCCCAAGGAGCCTCTAGGAGGAACTGATCCTGCCCGTACTCTGCGTTACACGCCAGCCTCCAGAGCTAGGAGAGAACACACTTGCTTTAAGCCACTGGGTTTGTGAAACCTGGTACGGCAGCCCTAGGAAACTAACGCAGAGCCCTCATCAGTGAGGTTGTTAAAAACAGGCCATCAAATACCTTGGAGGATCAAGGAACCAGATGTAAGAAACCTCCCTCTCCCTCCCTGCAGCCCCCCTCACAGGTGCCCACTTCCCCTGCTGCAACCCCGAGGTCAAAAAGGAGGGGTGTGTGTGTGTGAGAAAGACAGAGATAGTGGGATATGTGGTGTGTGTGATGTGTGTGTGGCATGCGTGCGTGTGGTATGTATGTGTGTGACATGTGTGTGGTGTGTACACAGAACTGAGAAGAAAGGCCTGTGAAGGTGGGCCCCACTTTGGCACCCTCTGTGCTTTTCCCACCTCTCCCGGCCCCCATCCACCCAGCATCCAGGAGACAAAGCACTCTCCCTACACCCAGGGCCAGGCCGTTGTCACCAATCAGTAGTTGTCACAAGGGCAGAAATAGAAGCTGGGATGGGTGGAGGGAACAATGAGTCTCCACAGCCCCACCATAGGCCTGAGCCTTGCTGGCCTATGTCTTCATGGGCACCACACCACCTCGCTCACAGTCTTTTGGGGAGGATGCCACCATGGTTCCAGGAGGTCTGGCCTGGGCTGGCCTGAGGTCTCTTCCAAGGACATCTGTGTCCCTCCAGCCAACCTGGCAGTGGGTG
>NC_048223.1:123853444-123860638 GCF_002007445.2 Ailuropoda melanoleuca
GCCTGATGCAGGCTTGATCCCACCATCCTAGATCATGACCTGAGCTGAAATCAAGAGTCAGAAGCTCAATGGACTGAGCCACCCAGGCACCACTGCCCATAGTTATTTCTTGAACAAATGAAAGAATCATAGCACAGAAGATCTACTTTTCCTAGAAGGGAAGGAACCAAAGAGAACTTGCTAAAAGGGGAAATAAAGTAGGCTAAATAGATACATACATTTAAGACAACCCTGGACAAAGTCAAGAATTTAATCCAATTCACAAATTCTCTTTTTCCTCCTAACTTTGTACCGTTTGACCACCTCTACCCATTTCACCCACCCCCCACCCCCACCTCACCTCTGGCAACCACCAATCTGCTCTCTGTATCTATGAGTTTTGGGGTCTTTTTTTCAGATTGCACATCTAAGTGAGATCACATAATATTTCTCTTTCTCTGTCTTATTTCACTTAGAATAATGCTCTCAAGTTCCACCCATGTCGTCACAAGACAGTATTTCTTTCCGATGGCTGAATAATATTCCGTTGTGTATCGAGACCACGTTCTCTTCATCCATTCATTCACTGATGGACATTTAGGTCGTGTCCATGTCTTGGTGACAGTAAATAGTCTGCAATGAACATGGGAGTGTAGATATCTTTCCAATTCTGTGTTTTTTGTTTCCTTACCATAAATACTCAGAAGTGGAATTGCTGGATCACACGACAGTTCTATTTTTAATTTTTGAGGAAACTCCATCCTATTTTTCATCGTGGCTACACCAATTTACTCTCCCACCACCAAGACACAAGAGTCCCTTTTCTCCGCATCCTTGCCAACACTTGTTATTTCCTGTCTTTTTGATAATTCTAATATCCCCATCCTCACATCCCCATTCTGACAGGTGTGAGGCAATATCTCACTGTAGATTTGATTTGCATTTCCCTGATGATGAGTGATGCATCTTTCCATGTACTTGTTGGTCATCTGTATGTTTTTGGAAAAATGTCTATTCAGATCCTCTGCCCATTTTTTTAGGCTATTGAGTTGTATTTTTTTGCTATTGAGTTGTACATAATTTTTTTTGCTATTGAGTTTTTTTTTTGCTATTGAGTTGTACGTAAATTATTTCTTAAAATTAAGGGCCTATTGTATTTCTGCTACATGATAGGGAAGAATGATTAATTCAGTGGCCAAGGCTTCTCTTTAGCCAGGACATTCCTGTGGATGGCTACATATTTTGAGTAGTGGCCCTGACACCTATCCTATGTATGTAATTAAAGAAGCCAAAGTCCTTGATCTCTAGTCAAGAGGAAAGAACTCCATACGGGAATAACCATTTATCAGGAGAGTAGTGATAAGGTATCTGAGAGAGGTTCAAAGGGCTACCAAGACCTGGGGAGGGAAGGTGAATTTGGAGTGTGGGCTTTTGGAAGGTTCCTGGGGAGAAGGTTAATCCCAGCTTGACTTTGGCAGGGCATGAGCTAAATGTGGGGTGTAGGAGGGGAACCCCTGGAAGTTGGCCTATAGAGTTCAGAATGGTTCAAGTCTAGGTACAGGTCAATCTGGAATGATGTGGAATGTAAATCAAGAACTGCTTTTCCTCCTGGTTTTTCACATCTTTTTGGCTGTGTGTCGGAGAAAGCCACAGAAAGCCCTAGAGCAGGTGAATGGGTGTGCTCCAAGCTGCCATCAGGAGGACACTTTGGAGTATAGAGCCAGAGCAGGAGGTGCTGGAGCCAGCAAGGCAGCCAGAGAAGGGAAAAGAGGACCAATTCAGGAGACAAGCCACAAAAAGATGGGACAGGATGTGACATCTGGTTGGATGAGGGGTAAGAGGCAGGGAAAGGGGTCTCAGCAGCTGATCATGAAACTAACACAAGACAAAGTCAATCGTGTGGGCAGTTTTGTGCCTAGGTGAGACTGAGCAGGCCCGTAAGGGGCATGCTTGGCTTGCAGCAACACCTGCAGAACATTCCAGAAGGAGATGTCCAAGACTGAGCCAGCACCTGGACCCAGGGTCAAGAAAACATAGGCAGCTACTCCCAAAGAAGGTTTTATAGTTGCTACTGGTCTCTGGCTTCTTGGTCATGACAAGCCCAGCTCTGTGTCTTGCCAACAGCTGGAAGATGGATGGCCTCCAGCTCAAGCCAAGCAGAGTCTCCATTTCCAGCCCCTATCTCTAGGGGGTTCTTTTGGCTCCTGGTCTTGCTCACACGCATGACCTGCTGGAGCGTTGAGGTCTTGCTGGCCCCCAGTTTCTATTTCCCTAACTGAAGGGTTTCTCCATTCTTTCTGCCCCTCAGTTCTGTCCTTTGCCCTTGACTCCTCATATACTGGGCCACCTGGGCTTTGTCTCCACTGAGCCCTTGCTGAGCTTTAGGACAGACTTTCTCTGAGAGGGTAGTATCACACACATTTTATAGATGAAGAAAACTGAGGAGTCCAGAACTGAACTGCCTTACTGAGGCCCCCAATCTCTGTCCTCAAGGAACTCATCTAGTGACAGAAACAAATCCATAAACACCTACAACGCTACCACGTTCTAAGCAAACAGAACTTTGTGATTTTGAAGACACACAATGTAAATATACAACACATTCCCAGTCAGTGTGCCAAATGTGAAATAATTCAAATTCCCTAGCCCCATTCAACCACATATCAATCCCATAATTTCCCAGTTGGCAGCGGGAGTGAGCTACAAATTGCGTTTATGCTCTTGCTATGTACTCGGGCTACTTTAGCTGGAGAACAGAAACGCGCATCACCACCCTTGGTGGAACTGGTCTTGCGTTGATTACGTGTTCACAGTCATGAGCAATCTTCAGGAGCATATGCCTCTGATGATCTTGACTGTGCTGCAGAAGCAGCTGTGTCACAGAGGCCACCGATGGTCCCAAGGGAGAGAAAGGTCATGTCTGCCTGGGAAAGGAGGGAAGGTCAGGGAATGACAATACTAGTTAATGCTTGCTGAGTGCTTACTAAGTGTGAGCGCTTACTGAGTGTCTGGTGCTTTCCATGCATTGTCTCTTTTAAATCCCCTTGCAGACCTATGAGTTGAATGTTACTCTTATTTTATAAATGGAAAAATTGCGTTTTGGCTAGCAGGGATGACTAACTTGTTATGATTTAAAAATATGTCCATAAATTCTTTTATCCTCCTTCCTTCAAAGGTGGAGCATCCTTCTCCAACGTTTGAGTGTAGGCTGCACTTAGTGAATCTAATGGATAGAATCTGGCAGAAGTGATCGTGTTAGACTTCCAAGAAGAGATCCTAAAAGGCACTGTGACCTCCTCTCTGCTGACTCTGTTGGGTCACTCCTTCTGGGGAAAGCCAGCTGCCATGTCATGAGGACAGTCAGGAGCCCTAGGGAGACAAGCACATGACAAGGAACTGAGGGCTCCCACCTGCAGCCATGGGAGCAAGCCATCTGGGAAGCCCCAAACCTTCTGGTGATACAGTTCCAGCCACTGTCTTACCTGCACCTCATAAGGGACCCTGAGCCAGAATCACCCAGCTAAACTGCCCTCCCCACCACCCAACCCTACCCCATCCCTGATTCACAGGAATTGTGAAATAATAAACATTCGTTGTATTCCGCGGGTAAGTTTTTAGATAATTTGTTACATGGCAACAGATGACTAATACTTTTTTTTGTAGGCCACATATCTGGGAAGGGATGGAGCTAGGGTTTAAGGTCAAGGTGACAGGGCTTCAGGTCCATGTTCTTAACCTCTGTGACAGATACAAGTTGTCCTCCCATAACCATTCTTCTCTTCTTTCGGAGTGATAGACTTTTTACAGCCACAAGAACACCCAGCTAAAATGTACATTTGCTGAAGTCCTTTGCAGTTAGATCACGTGACTAAACTCTGGTTAATAAGGTATGAGAGGCAGTATTATGTGTAACTTCTTTCCCCCACTCATGAGATGGAATGAGAATGGGATAGGTGTAACCAAAGCAGCCTTCTTGGAACATGAGATGTAAGCTTCTTCTGAAGAATGGCAGGGCAATGAGTTAGAAGGATCCCAAGTTCTGATTATGGTGAAGTTGCTGTACAAGCCCTGGACCACCTCCCCAGCTGATCTTTGTATGGGGATGATCATTAAATTCAAATTTTTGATTTAAGTCGTTATTACTTTAGGGCTATCTGTTACAGCAGCCAGACTGATACACTGTACGATCACTAATTCTGCTGTATTGCAGCTTCTTAGACTCGGTGTGAGCATGAAGGGGGACCCCAAACCGCACGTGCCCCTGGCATTGCATGTACACTAAGTCAGTCTTGTCTCACACAAAATTTATCTGGAAGTGTCACTCAATTTTAAAGTCTGCATGAGGAGAAATTGAGATAAACAGTGAAAGCAAGTGACTGACATAAAGTATTCAGTAAAGATTAGTTACAATGAGGATATAAAAACGTTTCTTAATCAATAATTGGTATTATGCAGGAATTCACAAAATGTCTTGATAGTAACAGGGCGTCTTAGTCAAAGGGCTGGCACTGCTGTCCTTGTTGGGGACCCGTTGGGGCAGACATCAGCTGATTACCTGAGGAGGTCCTTGGCCACCCACACTCACCCCAGTGAGCAGAGATCCTACAAGCCTAACCAAAGCAGGGGTCAGGCTGTTAAGACACTGACCACTGACATGGGATAGGCCAGGCCCATGACTTTAGGATTCTGGTCCAAAATAAAACAAAGACCTTGGAAGGCAGAGATGCAACCTGATATGAGCTGGAATCCAGCTGCAGTCCCGCCCCCAACTGTTGTCATCTACATGGCCATCGGCATCCCCCTCCCCACCTGAAGCAACGATGAAAACCTCAAGTCCCCAGTGGCCCCTTGGACTGGATGTTCTCACTGCCTGCAGAATTGCTCCCCAAGAAACCCTTGCATCCTCACCACCAAGAAATGTTATGAAGCGTTTCACATCCAGGTTGGATAGCACAAGAATTCTTCCTGAAGTTATGGAGGGCTTTAGAACCCCCAGAGAGGTTCTAAATGCTCAGAGAGGTTAACTGAGTCAGCCCGGGCCACACAGGTGGTTAGAGGCAGGGCCAGCACAAGTTTAGACTCCCTTCCTCTTCATTGAATGCATTTGTCCTACCATCTCCTGGCTTATAGCAAGTGCAGTCAGCCAAAAGTTGGGTAGGAGACCCCAACCTGTGACCACACCCATTGGCTCAGTAACTTCATAGGGCATCCAGGCACTCATTGGATTTGAACAAACCCTCAAGGAAAGTGTTGGGCCCCTGAGGCTATGCATAGACTTGTGCCTTTTCTGATCCCCTTTCTTTACATCTTACCTTCTGAAGAGTATTGCACATACTCAGTCACCCGACAAGAACGAGGGGAACGCTCAGTGTACATGCCCATGCTGTGCCAAGTGCAAATGCAAACAGAGAGAGAGAGATCTGCAGGCACTGACCGCTGCCTGCACTGGGCCAAGCACTTTATGGAGGTTATTTTATTGATTTTATTGTATTTACTTTCTTGGAGACTGATGTAGTTTGCATTCTGTCCTCCTTCTACAGGAGGAAATGAAACTAGAAGTGATTTGACCAGGTCCCCAGCCATGAGTGCAGATAGGATTCCAATATAAAGCCTGTCGGCCCTTTCTACTCCAAAGGGCAGCCTGACCCCTTTATTGTCTGAACTTTAATTCCTACAGATTTCAACCATTAATTTTAACTTTTGTTTTGCTACTGAAATACCCAGTATCTACAAGAGCGAGATTTACTTGCTATGATTTCACTTAGTGATGACCAAGTCAAGCCTTGTTCATTGGATCATCCGGAGAGAACGAAACTCCTGGAGATTGTTCTTTAGGCCTGTTTTTCTACATATTGTCTCCATGTGAAAGAAAGAGAGAAAGAGGAGGTGGGGAAGATTCTCATGGGAATGTGTGTGCTTGTGAGTAAGGAACCTCTCCAGAAAAAATAAATCAACATTTATAGAGGAAGTGATTTCTTCCGTTGGTTGAAAACAGGCTGCCCACTTACTTAGCCGACTTTATTTCCAGTTACTTCTCCCAAATGAGTCCTTAACCTCATCCATATGTGTTCCTCTTCTAATTCCAAACATTCCCAACTATGCCCCTTGGCCATCACTGGGGGTTTTCGTGTCCCCCAAAGCTGAGTTTGTCAGGGGAGGAGCCAGACTGCTGTGAGATGTCCCCCAATCCTGGGGAGTGACCCTCTTCAGGTCAGAAACAATGACTATTCTTAGTTTCCTCAAAGCCATGGTCCTTGCCTGATAGATAGTGTATTCTCCATATCTGAGTGTCAAGAGCCCCCAACAGATCACATTGAATGCCTTTCTTGTGCCTGTCTTGGTGAATCCCACCTGTCGTTTGAGGAACTAGACCAGCTCTCCAGGACCCCAGGAGTCAGAACTGAGACCAGCAAGAAGTTTCATAGTTGTGGTTACCAGAGATCATGATTAAAAGTGTCATTTAAAAAAATTTTTTTTTCATGGAATCAGATTGCAGCACATTGTAAGAAAGAACATTCTAGTTGCTGATATTCTCCAAAGATGAAAATAAGGGTAGGGAGTTCCCTGCCACCAGAGATGTTCAATCAGAGACTGGTGGAGAACTCTTTCTATAAAGATTATTTGGCTATTCCTTCAACAAATACTTACTGCCACCAAACACTGGATAAATAGGAATACAAGGTTTGGGTTAGCGTTAGGAGGATTCCAGAAGCATTGTCATCTTTGTTAACTCTGGGACGTCAGCTTTCAGAGTCTCTCTTGCTTCATCTATAAAAGGAAGAAGTGTGGGAGGCTTAGAAAGGACAGGACCTCGTCATCCCACTGTGGCAGTCTTGTAAGGGTATTTATACAAGAAGCCCTTTTGCACCAGAGTTTATATTACTTGAAAAACAACAACTAGAATCCTCCTCAGTATATCAATGGGAGAATTGTTAAATAAATTACAATATATCCATACCACAGTTTAAGAGCCTCGTATTAGAAAGATTATGTTAGAAATTTGTGCACCCTGGCCTGGGAATTTGACCTTGATATATACTGATAAGCAATTACTAAGTGTGGCAAACAGCACGATACTGATTACATGCATGCACACATAAATCTGTCTTGCTATGAGCATAAAGAAACTTGTGGGAAGGTACGATTCTTTTTTTTTTTCCTGAAATTGTTTATTAAATGATCAACTACTTTCCTATTAGTTGATTATATATATAT
>NC_048223.1:123862284-123862852 GCF_002007445.2 Ailuropoda melanoleuca
TTTTTTTTCATGGAATCAGATTGCAGCACATTGTAAGAAAGAACATTCTAGTTGCTGATATTCTCCAAAGATGAAAATAAGGGTAGGGAGTTCCCTGCCACCAGAGATGTTCAATCAGAGACTGGTGGAGAACTCTTTCTATAAAGATTATTTGGCTATTCCTTCAACAAATACTTACTGCCACCAAACACTGGATAAATAGGAATACAAGGTTTGGGTTAGCGTTAGGAGGATTCCAGAAGCATTGTCATCTTTGTTAACTCTGGGACGTCAGCTTTCAGAGTCTCTCTTGCTTCATCTATAAAAGGAAGAAGTGTGGGAGGCTTAGAAAGGACAGGACCTCGTCATCCCACTGTGGCAGTCTTGTAAGGGTATTTATACAAGATGCCCTTTTGCACCAGAGTTTATATTACTTGAAAAACAACAACTAGAATCCTCCTCAGTATATCAATGGGAGAATTGTTAAATAAATTACAATATATCCATACCACAGTTTAAGAGCCTCGTATTAGAAAGATTATGTTAGAAATTTGTGCACCCTGGCCTGGGAATTTGACCTTGATATATA
>NC_048223.1:123862952-123873257 GCF_002007445.2 Ailuropoda melanoleuca
CTAATGATTTTGAACATTTTTTCATGTGTCTGTTAGCCATTTGTATGTCTTCATTGGAAAAGTGTCTGGAAGGTGCGATTCTTAATACCAGCCATGTCAAGAGGTGAGACAAGAAAGGAAGGAGGCATTATCAGTTGTAATGAGACCCGGGACCATACGACGGAAAACACAACCAACTGTCACCACCACCGCAACAAATAGGGGCGTAAGTAAATAGGATGTTTAGTTCTCTCTCACGAAAGCAAGTTCAGAAATAGGTAGCCTATTTCTGACTGATGTAATGAACTAATGTGGCAGTAACTAGATGGTCATCGATGTACGCTCTGTCTTCCTGCTTCACCATCTTTGACTGGTGGTCTCTCCTCAAGGCCACTTGTGGTCAAAGACGGCGGCTGGTGCTTTAGCAATCATGTCCAGGTAGGAATATGGAAGAAGCTGTTTATGCCTCTTTCAGGGCGCTAGCTCAGAAGTCCCACCAGCCATACCTAATTGCAAAGGAGGCTGGGAAATGTAGTCTTCCACCTGGCCACAATAGTTGCATTATATTACATTGCATCATATTTTATTGTATTGGGCAGCTCCAATAACATAAGAAAATACTAAGAAGGATATGGAGAATAGGTATTGGGTAGTCAAGAAGTGGTCATTGCCACAAGATGATTAACTTAAATAGACTTCTGTATTATCTGGTGAAATGTAATGAGAATGTGTTGCTTTATAACTTAAATATCCAATTAAGAAAGGCTCTTTAAAGAGAAGGAAAGAACTAACTTTTCTTAGCACACACCCTGAGCCAATCAGGCGTTTCACACGTAAACTCATTTCATCCTCACATGGCCCCAAGGCAGAGGGTGATTACCCTTCCACTTTGCAAAGGGAGGAGTCCAAGATGCAGATGGATGACAAAAATCTCCAACAGTCTCGTTGTCACCAAGGAGCAGAGTCAGGACTGGAATGCAGGTGTGTGATTATAAATTCTGTGCAGCAATCTCTAAGGCCCTTTTCAGGAAGGAGGATAATAAAAAAATAAAAATAAAACAACTCATGTATGATTCTAGAATGCTAGATTTGAAAGGGGTGTGATTCCCTAACCAGATCTTTAGGACAAGGACAGGACAGTGAACACTGACACTTCTTGAACTGTCTGATGGCTGATGGACGTTATCCTGTGGGTGGGCTTACAGCACCAACCTGTTCTTCCCTCTAGGATGTATTCATTTCCTGGCCTCGTGAACCTTTCCTCACTTCTCTTTTCTTTTTGTTGCTCTTGCTAATTTTCACACAAACACTCAAAGACAAAGAGGTGAAAAATAAAGAATGTATTTTCATTTTTTCCCTCTGTTTCCTAACAAGTCTACTTTCGTAAGACTGAGAAGGACAAGATCAGAGCCTTACGCAAACACTGGGCTCTTCCCAGATTTTCATCGATGTGAATTTATGAGGGAATCATGGAGGGAAACCTACAGAATAATACCATTCCGGCCAAGATGCTGTCTGCTGCCTGTTGTGTGGGAAAATATGAGCGCCATGGGTATTTTCCTGGAAGCACTTTTAATTCTAGACAGGACAGAAACAAACATAAAAGGAAGATACTGCATTCCTCCATCCTGCACCACCTTGAGCCTCAACATTGGTCTCTCTATCCTACTGGAGATCCAGTTTTGTCCCTGAGATGTTAGTGTTCCTCAAGGGAAATAGGAACACCCTCAATGGAGAGCTTTCTCCATATTGGGTTTCGGTTCGTCCCCCCAAAATTCCAATAAGGGACTAACTAGTCCTGCCCTTTGGAAGCTGCGAGAACAAGTTGGAGCTTCCTCCCCGCCAGAGCCTGTTGACTACGGGCACACACCTGGCATTTCTGCTAAAGTGCGTTCTGCACTTGCTTGGGAATGTGGGAGGGAGTCAGCCTGACATGAACCCCAGCTTCTTTCCTCACCTGCTGTGGGAACTCGGGCCAGTGACTGCCCTGGTTCCATGTCATCATCTGGGACATGTGATGGTATATTCATTTTTCCGCCCCCTGTAGCCTGCAAGTCCTTCACGGGTGAGAGAAGGCAGGTCTTACCCATCCCTCCAGGCAATAGCCACTTCCATAAAGCATGGCTGCTTCTGGGGCCAGTGCTCAGAGGGAGCAGGGCCACCCCTGGGGCTGCCCCCAAAGGGTTCCCAGACCCATGCTCTGTCCTGCACCCCCAGAACAACCCCCAAGATGGAATTTGAGCGAATCAATGGTTAATTGGAAAACAACTCCTTGGAAACCAGCAAGCACAGCCAGGATTCAACCTTTACCTCCCAGCTGCACTAACTCTGTGACCTCAGGCTCAGACAAAACACTAGTCAGTGAGGCCAACAACCCTTTTCTCAGCGGGGAAGTTGCTATTGGACCGGATTCTCTGTGCTTCCGGGGCTAACTCAGGACGCTTGGACTTGGTGCCTTTATTGGCTATCTTGGGATGTTGAGTTATGCATGACTTTATCTCAAGCAAATTGGACTTCGTGAGCTCCTGCTATATACCAGGCTTACATTAGCTTCTTTGCATATTCTCTCAACAGCCTGGGTGAGCATTCTGGTCAGTTCTATGAGCAGTTACTCGGCACACATGGCCCCGTGCAGCTTGGTGCGTGAGCTGGCAGGTGCTGAAGTTGGTCTGCTGGGCTGGGAGGCATGGCTCCATCGCTTATTAACTCGGTGACAGGAGCACGCTGACTCCCCTCTGTCAACCTCAAATTTCTTGTGGGTTAAGTGGAGATAACAACGCCAGTGAGTATAAAATAGGAAATCTGCATGGAGTGCTTGGCATACACTGTGTTCTCTACAACACCGATAAATTCCAGCTCCAAGGCGCCTGTACCCAGATGGCCTGGAATCCCAGGGCCCTCCTTTCCCAAAAGAGGACACTGAGGCTCACCAAGATTCAGTGACTCACCCAGAACTCCCCCAAGATAAGTGGAGATCCAAGGACGGCCCCCGGGGTGCTTTATGCCCACCTGTCTAGTCCCAGTCATGTGATCTCCACCCTCTCTGGTGACTGCTACCCCAGAAGGCGGTGCTTGCATGTACGGATTCCCCTGGGCCAACCCCGCCTGGTTGAAGAAGATAGCCTTCTCCGCCACCATCTTTCTGAGTCTGGGTGAGCGCTCAGGGCGTGGGTACAGGCAAGGACAAGGAGTGGCCTTGGCTCTGCATTGCATAGCCCAGTAGGCGTGAGAACGGGGTTTGGGAGGCGCCTTGGGGGAGAAGCTGATTGGAGTCAGTGAGGCTGGCCCTCTGTGGAAACCTGGGAGGGAGACTCAAGAGAAATGTAGGGGAAATTGCTAGCATTGGCTAATGCCCAGGCCTTATCAGTACATTCACCTTCAGAATGATCTGTGGCATCTGAGTTACTCTCAGGGATGCTTGGTGTGTGGGTTTTGGCAGGGAAGTCCAGAGAGAGGGGGACAGGTGCAGACAGTGGGGTTCTGGCAAACTTCTTCAAGGTCCACAAGCCGAGCATGGATATCAATTCTTCCTTCGAAAGGCCCTCACACTTCCTTCCTCTGCCTTCCTCTGGCTTCTGGGGCTCTGCAAACCCCCACGCTAAGTTCTGGCCTCCACCTCCTTGCACCCCCTCCATACAGGCCAGGCCCTAGTGGGATGCATCCGCAAGAAGGAGCTAATTCCCACACTGGCTTCGATTTCTAGCAGTATGGTACCCTCGGGCCAGTGACCTAGTCGCTGTGCTTTCTGTGACCGCATCTGTAAAACAGATAAAACAAGAGCGACCCCCTGAGGACGAGGAACTGCAGACAGCTGGAATCTATTCCCCAAACCGGCCCAAGTGCTTCCTCAGAGGGAGATCATTTCATCCTGACCACACACGCTGGGGTAGGTGGTGGTGTTGCCCCCTCGGTTTTACAGAGGCAGGAAGCAAGGCCTGGGAGCTTGGGAGAGGTTAAGTGTCCAGGAAGTGGGACTGAATAAAAGAACGGAGGAGCTGGGGGCTGCACGGGATGGTGCAGAAGCTGAGTCTGGATCCTAACCCGAGGCTGGGGTCCGAAGGGCAGATGGGTCTGGGTTCAAATTCAGCCGCTAAAGCTGGAAAGGCACTGAGCTCTCTGAGCCTCGATCTCCTCTTTCTGGCAGACAAAGCTGAGCCTTGAAGGCTTTTAAGCAGGGTGGTGACATAATCTGTCGTGTGGCTAAGTGTGCTGGCAAGGCTGGCATGAGAATTCATGCCAACCCCCCAGCCTGGCACCCGGGCCTTGGTAAGAGATTCCTGAAGTCCCGTCCTTGCTCCTTGGACAAGTTTTGTCTTTCCAAATCAATTTGCAAAGGGTAAAGACCTCCCTTCCTTTTGGATCCCCGAGCCTGGAAGGAGATGAGCAATGCTCTAGAAATTCTCGAAGCCAGGGCTCTTGGAGGTGCCTGCCCGAGGCTGAGCCTAGTGGGATGAGAAGGAGAACAGAAACAGCCTGGGGAAACAAACACAGGAACCTACAAACAAGGCGTGTGTTTGTTATAGAAAGAGAAAGGGCCCATTCAGCTCTGGGCCCTGGGTGCCCAGAGCTTCCTCCAGGCCTGGAGCTCGGAGCAGCTCTGCAGTTATCCTGGGACATGGCTTCTCCAAGCCACCTGTGACCTCTGGCTACAGCGTGGGGGCTCTGGGGGGGTGGCGAGGCTGGACACATCCCTGAGTCAGTGAGGACAAAGGCAGCTGCCCTTTTCTCTAAACGCGCATCAGAGAGGCCAAGANTCTCTAAACACGCATCAGAGAGGCCAAGACACCTCCGGCCCTGCCACGCAGCCAGAGTGGGGTTTACTCTTTCTTCACTTCCCCTTCCTCATTTCTGCTCTTGATATCCTCCTCTCTCTTCCTTCACCTCGGAAGCCCATAGGCAAGCCTTGGAGCCATGGCTGGAATGGAGAGAATTACTCCAACCATCTTGGGGTGGGGTAGGGGGATCGTGATATTTATTGAGTGCCTACTATGTGCCGGACTGCTGTGCCTTTAATCTGCTACTCCCGGTACAGCACTGAAGTGGCTGGATCTGACCGAGAGTTCCTTCTCCTTCCAGCACAAAATCCATCCACGGGACTATGATTGTGAGAACTAGGGTAGGGAAGAGGAGAGGCTGCAGTGAATGAGGAAGTAGCCAGCACACAGTAGGTGTGTTCAATAAATACAGCTGTATCCCTGTTCTGAGTGTCATGCTATGTGCTGCAGACTTGTAAAGCGGAAGGAGAGAAAGAATGACTGCATAACCGGTACATTTGTTTCATTCAACAAGTATTTAACAAATATTAACTGAACACCTACTGTGTGCCGGAAACTGTGAAGGGGCCAGGAACAGATCAGTAACAGAGGCAGAAAAATGCCCCTGCCTTCCTTCGGTCCACATTCTAGCATAACATCAGGAAGAGGCGTTCTTTTCATGCATTTATCCAGCACAACCATCTTGAGTGCCTACCGTGTGCCAGGTTCTGTTCTCTGCCCTGTGTTCTTTGACCGAATTCTGTTAGGCTCAGAGGCAGCATTGCCCTGGGCCGCGCTGCACCTTGGAGGGGACTTGCGAAAAAGGGCCTTTTCCTCTGACGTCTGCCAGAAAAACTGTCCTCATCAATATACAGATAGTAATAACAGTGTGATGGGGCTGCCTGGAGTTGGGTAGTGAACAAGCTTCCCAAGGGGGGTGCTGTACCCAGTGGGGACACTTGGAAGCCGCTAAAGAGTCTCTCCGACCCTGAGGAAGGCCCTCCAGTGCCGTCCACACACACACTGGAGTAGCTCCAGCGTGACAGCAACAGTATTAATTGTGTGTGTGTGTGTGTGCACGCACTTTAAAGATTTTATTTATTTATTTGTCAGAGAGAGAGCACCCAAGCAGGGGAAGCAGCAGGCAGAGGGAGAAGCAGACTCCCCGCTGAGCAGGGAGCCCAATGCAGGACTCCATCCCAGGACCCTGGGATCATGATCTGAGCCGAAGGCAGCTGCTTAAATGACTGAGCCACCCAGGCGTCCCGACAGTAAAAATTATTAACAAAAATCGGAGCTAACATTTACTAAAGACTCCCTCGTATTCCAGAAACTGTGTTATGTGCTCCAGATTTCATTCAGCTCTCCCAGCACCCATGAAGGAGAGTCATGGGCTGAATTGTGTCTCCCCCAAATTCCTATGTTGAAGTCCTAACCCCCAGGGCCTCAGAATGTGACTGTATTTGGAGATGGGGTCTTTCAAGCCCTGTTAAGTTACAATGAGGTCATTAGGGTGGGCCCGGATCTAATTAGGCCATTGTCCTAGAAGAAGAGGGGATTAGGACCGGGGCAGGGACGGAGGACAGACCATGAAGAACCCAGGGAGAAGACAGCATCTGCAGGCGAGGCCTCAGAAGACACTACCCTGCTGACCCCTTGGTCTTGGACTTAGAGACCCCAGAATAGAAAGAAAAGAAACTTCCGGGGTCTCAGCCACCCAATCTGTAGTACTTCGTTATGGTACCCCTAAGAGACGAGTACAGGTAAATGCTATGTTATCCATTTTACCCGTAAACACAAACTGAGTCTCAGAGAGGTTATGTAACTTGTTCAAATCACACAGCTCAGAAGCGGGGAGATGAGGTTGGAACTCAGATCTGCCTGACCCCAAGCGCGTGTTCCTAGCCACACCCTGTCCCCAGCCACACCGCACTAGACAGATTTTTCTTCTTTGATACTCTTTTGAGCCTTTTGGAGATTTGTTTTTGTGTGGTTTTTGGAGAGAGAGAGAGTGTGTGTGCACGGGGGTGGGGAAGGGAGGGGCTCAATCCCAGGACCCTGAGATCATGCCCTGAGCAGGAATCAAGAGTCAGAAGCTTAATTGACTGAGCCATCCAGGCGCCCCGTTGTTTCCAACGACATCTCTGCAGGTGAGCCTGTCAAGGGGGAGGGAGGCTGGCACTGAGCCTGCCTCCACACCTGCGTACCCTTCCCCTGAGCAGACCCTGAAGAACCAGGACACAGGGCTCTGCTCGGCCGCGCCCGGCCCTTCCAGCTGCGCCAGGCTAAAGAAATTGTCTATTCATTCTGTTTTGTTTTCTAAATCATCTTGGTCTTTGAAGGCAGTGACCTTTAGAAAAAAAGAAAAATACAAAATATTCCAAAGACGGTGAGTCATCTGAAAAGTCAACTCTAGGCCAGGGGGCAGCAGGCTTTGTCAGGAGTCAGATAGTAAATTTCTCAGGCTTTGCCTGGCACACGGTCTCCATGGCAACTATTCAACTTTGCCTCTGTAGCTTGAAGCTGTCCTAGACAATATGTAAATGAATGAGCATGGCCATATTCCAATAAAACTTTATTTATAGATACTAAAATTTGAATTTCACATCATTTTCCTCTGTCGCGAAAATATTATTCTTCTTTTGATTTTTTTTCCTACTGCTTGAAAATGTAAAAACTATTCTTAGCTGGCTGGCCCTATGAAAACAGGCCTGGGGTCGGATTCGGCCTGTGGGTTTTAGTTTGCTAGGTGTTGCCGTAGAGAATTGTAGTGAACGTTTCTGGGAAGTGACTTTGGAGCTCTCTGTAGGTATTGAAGTGTGGCAAGAACGGTTCTGAGTGGCCTTGAACCACACCGACTGTGTGTGGGATGGCCTGGTTTTCCATAGGCTGTCCCCCCACCATCAGGCTGTTGGAGTCATCTCTGTCGCATGTTACCTAAAACACCCCGTGTCTGAAACACCCTGACACGGAGATCGGGGACCTGGGATCCAGGCCCAGACCTGCCACCCTCTGGCTGTCCAAGTGTGTGTGCCTCAGTTTGCACAGAATGGTTGTAAGGATCAGATCATATTAAGGATGCAAAGTGCTTTGGGAAAGGTTTGAGATTATCCTGACCACGGCTCCCGGCACAGCACTGGGTAACGCAACTGTCATGCAAGCCGCACGTGGAAACTAATACGTAAACGTACTAGGAACCACGTTGAAACAATGAAAAGAAGCAAATGAAATGAACTCAAATTGCTTATTTTTTTAATCCAATATCTCCAACATTATTTCAAGATGTAACTAATATAAAAATTGAGATTTTTTTTTATTTTTTAAATGATTTTTTATTATATTATGTTAGTCACCATACAGTATATCCCCGGATTCCGATGCAAAGTTCGATGCTCCATTAGTTGCGTACAACACCCAGTGCACCATGCAATATGTGCCCTCCTTACCACCCATCACCAGTCTATCCCATTCCCCCACCCCCCTCCCCTCTGAAGCCCTCAGTTTGTTTCTCATAGTCCATAGTCTCTCATGGTTCATTCCCCCTTCATATTTTATATGCTTTTTTCACACTAAGTTTTGAAGACTGCTGTGTATGTCACACTGCTGACACAGGTCAGTTTTGAAGCTCAATCTTCATCAGACCCACTGCATCTGTATTCAGAGCTCAGAAAACCTGCAGTTGAAAAGTAGATTCACACCCCCGACTTATTCCAAAGACACTTAAAAGTTTTCTAATATCTGAATCGAGCATCGATTTTTATTTATTTTTTAAAGATTTATTTATTTGAGAAAGAGAGAGATCGTGCACGCATGTGCACTTGGGGTGGGGGGAAGGGTAGAGGGAGAGAGAGAAACTCAAGCAGATTCCCCACTGAGCGTGGAGCCCGACTTAGGGCTCCATCCCAGGACCCTGAGATCATGACCTGAGCCAAAATCAAAAGTCAGACGCTTAACCGACTGAGCCACCCAGGTGCACGGGATAATTGGTTTTTATTTTTTATTTTTATTATTATTTTTTTAAAGTTCGAGGAGTCATTAGTTGTGTATAACACCCAGTGCACCATGCAATATGTGCCCTCCTTACTACCCATCACCGGCCTATCCCATTCCCCCACCCCCCTCCCCTCTGAAGCCCTCAGTTTGTTTCTCAGATAATTGGTTTTTAAATTTAAATTTCAACTGATTGAAATGAAATCAAAACTACAATCTCAGTTCCTCAGTGGCACTGGTCACACATCAAGTGCTCAAAAGCCACATGTGGTCAGTGGCTGTAATATTGACAGCGTGGTGCCAGCACCTCATTCATTCATTCATTCATTCATTCATTCATTCATTCATTCACCACACCTTCCTGGGTGGGCCCTGCCCCTGTGAGCCACAGTGCTCACCCTGGGAAGGAGCAGAGAAGGAGTTGTGGTCTGTCTTCGGACATCATGGGATCTCTTCTCTCCCTACTCATGTCCCTTCTCTGTGTCTCAGTCTTCCTGTCTGTAAAATGGACAAAAGGGAGTGATGTCTAAAAAGGATCCCCAAAGGCTCTACCCAGCCACATTCAGTGTGACATTGTGGGGGAAAGCACACAGTGATCTTGCGGTCAGGCTGAGCTGGGTTTGAATCTCAGCTCTGCACCAGTTAGGGCCCCTGTTTGAACCCGTGTTCCCCCCCCGTGGCCTGGGAGGTTCACAGAGAGGATATAGGAAGTAACTCGTATGGAGCTTTCAGCTGGGGCTGCCTTAATGCCCGCGGAGGAGGGGGGTTGGTCAGTGGAGGACAGGACAGAGGAGTGGGGTTCCCCTAGGAAAGTGGAAGGAACTGGTGGTGGCAGGTGTGAGAAGGAAGGAACAAAGGCCTTGCAGGGGAGGGGCCACATGTCCCGCAGGAGGGAGGGGCCGCCCCGCCCTCACGCCCTGCCCCTGCTCTGGGCCCTGCCTGTGGTGGGAGCTGAGTCACATCTTGGCCTTGAGGGATTCCTGGGAGGGGTGTGAAGGGCAGCACGTCTGACTGAGGCAGGCAGAAAGCAGGAGGGCGGCGTGGCTTTCGGTGCCAGCTCCCTCCTGTGCTCTGGCAGCCCCAGTGGAGAAAAAGACCCAGGTTTGCAGGCAGGAGTTTAGGGCCCTCTTGGCATTTGGGAACCCAAACCCTGCCCCCCGCCTACTCCTGGAGCCTACAGTTCCGTGGGAGAGATAGACCTATAATTTTAGCCCAAGGCACGTGGGCGTTGGGGGCCCGGTCTGCCTTTTAGATATAGTGACCCTGGCCGAGCTCTGGGCTCTCTGAGCTGCTGTTTATATGTCTGCAAAACGGGCATAAACAACACCTTCTGTATTGTAAATAATGCTGCTGTAAACATAGGGGTGCATGTACCCCTTTGAATTAGTGGTTTTGTAGGCTTTGGGTAAGTACCCCGTGGTGCAATTGCTGGATCCTGGGGTAGCTCTATTTTTAACTTTTTGAGGAACCTCCATGCTGTTTTCCAGAGGGGCTGCACCCCTTTGCGTTCCCACCAACGCGGACCAAGAAACAGATTGAACTGTAGAGAACAAGCGGATTATAAACTGGTTATCTGTGGGGA
>NC_048223.1:123873282-123920821 GCF_002007445.2 Ailuropoda melanoleuca
AAAGGGGGGGTGGGGATTAAGGAGGACATCTGTGGCGATGAGCCCCGAGTGAGTGACATATAGAAGGAAGTGTGGAATCACTGTATCATACACCTGAAACTAATAGAACACTGTATGTTCGCTGGGATTCAAATAAAAACTTAACAAAACAAAACAAAAGTTTCTCTGCCCTGTTGCTTCCAGACTGCTTAGGGCAAGGACTGTGCCCTTGGCCAGAGGTTTTCCTACAGGCAGGTGGGGAGGCTTGGTGGAGGCAGGGTGGCTTGGGGGGGGGGGGCTTCAGGAGGGAAGGGACCTGGCTCTCGCAGGGCAACTGAGTCTTACTTACCCCACCCCACCGCCCTTAGTTTGCTTCTCTGCCAAATGGGCAAATTTTCCCTCCTACGGCTGAGTGGATCCCTAAAATGAAATGAGGGGAGGGATGTGAGGTGGGTGGGCTCCCAGACCACCTAAGCGCCCCTCATTCATTCTTTCTTTTTTTTTTTTTTAATATTTTATTTATTTGACAGAAAGAGAGAGAGAGAGACAGCCAGCGAGAGGGGGAACACAAGCAGGGGGAGTGGGAGAGGAAGAAGCCGGCTCCCAGCGGAGGAGCCCTATGTGGGCCTCCATCCCAGAACACCAGGATCATGTCCTGAGCCGAAGCAGACACTTAACTACTGAGCCACCCAGGTGACCCCCTTTCATTCATTCTTACTTGGCAGATGTCTTGGCAGAGATCATGACCGTCTCATTTGTCCACTTGGTTTTCTGTGTCTAGACACTTGGTCCCATGAGGGCAGGGGTCTTCACTGGCCTGTCCGCCATGGTGTCCTCCATTTCTGGGCTTCATAGACCCTCAGGAAATGTTTGTTGAATGACTAAAAGGCAGTGAGTGGCAAAGGGCATTCAGAGAATAAATGTCTGTTGCCCCGGGAGGTCTTGAGATTCCAGAACAATCACAAGGGTCCCAGTGAGAGCCCAGGTGGGCACCAGGTTCCAAGGAAGTGAGACCAGGCTGAGACTCCCCCGCAGTTCCAGCAGCCTGAAAACACTACAAAAGGAAAGGAGACTCACTCCCTGTCGTGGGGAGTCCCGGGGGAGAAACTGACATCAGAGAGAGGACACTAGATGACACTAGGTGAGGGCTCCCCGCTGCCTGCCAAGCAAACAGGACACACAACAGGCTCAAAGGGGTCGGGGGGTTCAGGGCAGAATGTGGGCAGACCCATTTGGGTCTAGCTAAACTGCTCAATGCGTGCTCTGCGCCTAGCCACCGGGGCCGTGGTTTGCTCATCTGTAAAATGGGTAGTTGCAGATGAACACGTATTGGGAAGAAGAAATGTTATTAGCACACCAGAAAGACAGATAATTGGGCTCAAATGGTAGGTTTCGCTGCCTGTGGCCGGATGCTTGCTCTTGTGGCCGTTGGACTGAGCAGCAAGCGTGACTGAGAGGAAGCTGCACGGAGCGCACGTATCTTCAGTCCGTGTGCAGCGAGCCTCGGGCGCATACCCCAGGAAGCCACCCCTGTGACTTCCTGGATGGTACAGGAGAACGTCCCCATTTCAGGATCCTGCATCTAAATAAACCTGCAAAATCCATTGTCTCCTAAGGTTATGTATTCCCAGGTCCTGGAGATTAGGATTTGGTTGTCTTTGAGGGGCCATCACTCATCAGGCCCCAGGGAACATCCCATTCCCCCCCTTCCCTCCCTCACTCCCTCCACCTCCCTCTGCTCTTTCTTCTCTCTCCCCCTTCCTCTCTCTCCTCTTCATCCCTCCCTTGTCCTCCCTCTTCTGCTGCTGCTTCCCAGAGCCACTGCTGGGTCCTGCCTGGGACCCCCACCTGTGATTTAAACCTGCGGGGGCCTCAACCTACTTGTTGCGGAGGAAAGCGTGGGCTAACTACAGTGAAATGACTTTAAGACCATTTTAAAGCGCAGACCGCCAAGGTCCGGAGAGAGCCAGGAATCTAAATGACTATAATCCAGGGCAGAGGATGATAAGGGTGTTGGAGATAACAGGCCTACTGCTCGAGTCCAGGCCTTGGCCCCTGGGAGGCTGCCGTTCAGGCGACAGAGACAGAAACAGGTAATTATGGTGGTGGAGATAAGGGTTGTTAGAGAGCCCTGTGCCAACGACTGTGGGAGCTGAGGAGAAACCAAAATCTTTGCCCCAGAGCCCAAGGGAAAGCTTCCAGAAGTTGGGAACTTGTAAGCTGGGGCCTGCTGCAAAGTTCTGAGCTTGAAGAACAGAGGTGGCGGGAGGGGTGTCCCCACTGGGGAGCAGCGTGGCAAAGGTGCAGAGACTGATTTGGTCTAGAAACAGCTGAAGCAACAAGTCTGTGGTATCAGGAAGCTTGGATTCACATTTTTGGCTGCCTCATACTTTCTGGGGGACCCAGACATGAGCCTTTAACTCTCTGAAAGTTTGTGAAGTGGGGAGAATAATACCCATCCTCAAGGCCACTGCTGAAGTCTGGGCGTGGAGAGAGGAGCCTGTCCCTCGAAGACACCTGCGGGTCTTCTGTTCCCCAGGGCCCCCCGCTGCTCTGGGAGGGTCTGCATGTCTCCTGGGACTGGCCGTTCCCCCGCACAGGAAAAAGTCCCCAGTGCCAGTGTCTCCATGGCTGTGAGCACTAGCAGAAACATGCTAGGGTCCTTGGGACTTCCCAGAGTCCTCAGACCTTTTCCTGTCTGCAGGGATGATAACAACTAGCATTTATTGAGCACTTACAGTATACTTACATGCCTTCTTTCTTTTTTTTTTTTTTAAAGATTTTATTTATTTATTTGACAGAGGTAGAGACAGCCAGCGAGAGAGGGAACACAAGCAGGGGGAGTGGGAGAGGAAGAAGCAGGCTCATAGCAAGAGGAGCCTGATGTGGGGCTCAATCCCATAACGCCAGGATCACGCCCTGAGCTGAAGGCAGACGCTTAACCGCTGTGCCACGCAGGCGCCCCTACATGCCTTATTTCTGACCCTCACAATCACCCTGCAATTAGAGGTTAAGGTCTGCACTTTATAGAAGAGGAAACTGAGGCACAAGGACGCTCAGTGAATGTCTGAGGACCAATCGGCTGCGTGTAAGTGAAAAGTGGCAAACGTAGAGTTTGAACGTGAGACCCTGTGGGTGGGGGAAATGGGACACCCTGTGGTCCCTATGGCTCCCTCACAATCTTTCCACTGTGCAGTCTTGATTACTTTCAGAAACAGGGAGCTCAGTCCGGGAACCTGAGTTTTAAGCAGGGTGGTGGGATTCGAGGGACCTGGAGGAAGAAAGTCTCTCTCTGGGCCTCAGCCTTCCCATCTGAAATATTTTGGTGTAGAGCACGCCTGTGTCTCAGTCCCTGCCCCACAGAATCGGGGAAGCGTGAGCAAACCTTTTATTGTAGGCAGTGTACCAGGGGCCAAGATAAGCGGTTCAAGAGCCTGGCGGGGCCCTAGAAAGTGGGTCATGGGAGGAAGGAGAAAGTTCCTTCTGTTGGGTTTGGGGGCAGGGAGTCAGGGTGTGAAGTGTGGAGAGGTGGGCACAGAGCAAGTGCATGAGAAGGACAGCAGAGAGTGCCCGCACCCCGCGAGTGCTGGGGGCTGGTGGGGGGGAAGCTGTTTCTCCCTCAGGAGCTCACCTTGGCGCACACAGTCAAGGAGGGAGTTCACCTATCCAAGTGGCTGTTTCCTCTCCTTTTCTTTTTTGGAACAGGTGGTAAGTTACTTAACTTGTAGGTGGCATGTCTGCACTTACCTACAAGGATAAAAATACAAACAAGCCTGTTTCACAACCAGACTTGGTAGCCCCCCAGTCTCCTCCATTGGGAGCATTCCTCTGTCCCATTCCCCTGGGTTCCAGAGTGGTCATTATCTCTTAGGCCAGCTGGGAAAGCCAGGCTGGATATGGAATCTGGATCTTGGAGAACCCCCACCCGAGGCCACATCCTGCAGCTCACGAAAAACCCACCTGCCCTCCCACCCCTGGCAGTTCTGGCTGGTTGAGTAGGTAGGAGTGGGGCCACTTCAGGACAGTGACTTTGAGGAGCCCCGTGCTCCCTCCTGAACTGCCCCCAGCGGAGCTTGGTGATGATTATTGCATTCGTTTTCTAGGGCCACCATAACAAGCTGCTACAGACTGGCTGGCTTAAAGCAACAAAAATGTATTCTCCGAATCCTAGAGGCCAGAAGTCAGAGAGCAGTTTCACTGGCCCACATGAGAGTGTCAGCAGCGTGTGCTCCTGACGTTCTCGGCTTTGTGGCTGCATCGCTCTGATTTCTGCCTCTTTTGTCACATCACTTGGTTCTCTAGGACCAAATTTCCCTCTGCCTCCCTCTACAAGGACATTTGTGATTGGGGTCTCTGCCCACCTGGATAGCACAGGCTAGGCTTCCCATCACAAAATGCTTGATTTAATCACGCCTGCAAAATCCCTTTTGGCATAGGAAGACCTGTTCAGAAGTTCCAGTCACTAAGATCTGCTGTCCTTGGGGACCATGACTTAAACTATCACAATTCTCGCCCCCTTCCCTTGGGCAGGTCAATGGCTCAGAGAAGCCAAGTGAGACAGAGACCCAGCTCGGATTCACCCTCCTCTACATGCAAGTCAACCCAGGCACCACTAGAGTTGTTCTCAGTGATGGGATAATTCAGGAGGAAGTCTGAGAAATGGTAAAGATCATGTCTTATCAGAGAAAAAACAATAGGATATTCATTTTGGAAAAGAATTTGGTACTAAAAGTCATTGCTCACCTGTGTGACAATAAAAAGCGTCATCATTACAAAGGGACTCCTGCTTCTCACTCTCAGGAAAAGTGCCCCCCACCTAGAGCAGTGTGCAAATAGATGACTCCTGAGAGAGACGATTCTGTAAGAGTTCACATTGCACCCCATTCTTGCAGGGGCATGTGAAGTTATAGCTAATTCCAAGAATCACCCCTTCCTTAATGAGGGGGTCCTGGGCTCCCAGACGGTGACACAGACCAGGATTGGGCAAAGTCAGAAAAAACAAAACAAAACAAACAAAACAAAATGAAAAGAAAACTGAAAAAGAAGAAGAAAGAGAAGGAAGAGAAGAAGAAGAAGAAGAAAGAAACAGAAAAAAAGAAGGCATGAAGACCTTAGATCCTTAGACGAGCTCTAGCAACCCCCGCCCATCACTTCTGCCTTCACTGAAATTAAAACGTGAAGCTTCCTCTCATCCATGATACATGAATAAAGAGCGATTTTGTTTCCCGTTTAAGAGCCATCCATGGGGACACCTGGGTGGCTCAGACAGTTCAGCATTAGACTCTTGGTTTCTGCTCCGGTCATGATCTCAGGGGAGTGAGGTCGAGCCCCGTGTCGGGCTCCGTGCTCAGCAGGAGTCTGCTTGAGATACTCTCCCTCTGCTCCTCCCCCACACCCAGCTTCCTCTCTGTGTCTCTCTAAAATAAATAAATGAATCATTTTAAAAAATCCATGGTTTTCATCTTAACTTGATTTTGTCTGGATAAGACTGCTGAGGGACAGATGTGCTGGCGGAAGGAGGGAGGCAAGATGGTGCCTCGTGACATTTTCGAAAGAATCACGGAGCACAGAGTATTCTGTAAGAACAAGATCAAAGACAGTGGATGACGATCATCGAATCCCATCCCGACTTCACTGCAGCCAAGCGAGGCCACGGGACTCAGTAGTGGCATGGGGTTTGTCAGCAGAAGCGAGATGGACACTTTGCAGAGTGAGTCGTGGAGGGAAAGCACACCCTCTGCCTGCCCTCACTCTCGCCTTTCCTTGCCATGGAGGTGGTGGTGAGTGGCAGCCCCGTGTTACCCAGACCTGGGAAGCCCTGCTCTCCTTGCACCCTGAGCAAGTGGCCAGGGGGTTTGTGCCATCAGGGGCCAACTCTGTGGCTTGAAGCAACACCCTGGGGGACATTGGAGCAGTCAGGGAAAGAGCTGGTGCTCATCTCCTCACCATGCATTTCAGCCATGGGCTGCCCAAATCCAGACTGTTGCATGAGAGAGAACGTTGTGTCTTGTTCTGGTCATGGTTATTTCTGCTCCCTGTTGTAGCAGCTAAGCTTATATTCCAACAAATAGATTGGATAATGTTCCATTACCAGGGAAGTCAACGCTACAGCAATCTCTCCTTCAAACACTGCAGGGTGTTCTGGTTAAGACAAGACCTTACTTTAAACAGGCATGATTTGGGTAACAAATCCCACCCACAGGGTCCCATCTACTGCTCCCTGATGACCAGAGACCTGTTGGCAATGCAAAATCAGGTATGACTGAAAGCCCCAGCAGGGCAAAGATCACGGCACAAAGCAGATGATTTTCCTCTCGTTCTGTATCTAGAGTCTGCTGCTCCCACAATCCATGGTGGGGCTCAGCGGGTACTTGCTCAGTGACGCAGGGGGCTTGCTGGCTGGTGAGCAGAGCACCGCCCAGCACGCAGCCCTCACTCAGGCTCATCCCTGGTCTGGCTCCATCTGACCACGCTCCTTTCTTCCTCTATGACATCTTCCTCCCTGTGTGGACCAGCAGCAGCAGTGTCACCTGGGAACCTGTTGGAAATGCAGATTGATGAGCTGTACCCTAGAAACTCTAGGGTGGGCTATGCTGATCTGCACATGTGTGTTTTATTAATAGATTTGATTTCTGAGAGCAAGTGGGGGCTCACTGCACAATTGAGCCGAAAGAACAGAGAGTCCCCATATCCCTCCTGCCCCACCCATGCACAGCCTCCCCCACGATCAGCAGCCCCAGGAGGGGGTACATTTGTTATGACTGATGAGCCTACACGGACCATCATCGTCACATGGAGTCTGCGGTTGACATCCGGGCTCACTCTGGATGCCGTACGTTCTATGGGTTTGGACACACGTACCATTATAGCATCACACACAATAGTTTCGTTGCCCTAAAAATGTTCTGCGCTCTGACTATTCATACCTCCTGACCTCTTTTCTCCCCAGCCGAACACTGATGCTTTTAATGTCTGTCTCATTTCCCCTTCCCAGAATGTCACAGAGTTGGAGTCAGATGGTAGGGAGACTTTTCAGCTTGGCTTTTTTCTCTCGGCACAGTGCATTTCAGGTTCTTCCGTGTCTTTTCACAGCTTGAGAGCTCATTTCTTTTTAGCCCTGAGGAGGATTCCATTGTCTGGATAGACCATGGTGCATTTCTCCACTCGTCTAGGAAAGGACATCCCGGGCGCATGATCTGTGTTTTAATAGGCCCTCCAGGCGATGCT
This sequence comes from Ailuropoda melanoleuca, assembly GCF_002007445.2. Lineage (NCBI taxonomy): Eukaryota > Metazoa > Chordata > Mammalia > Carnivora > Ursidae > Ailuropoda > Ailuropoda melanoleuca. The sequence continues at coordinate 123,880,489 of NC_048223.1, forward strand.
GATGGTCACTAGCATTGGAAAATGTCTGCTCGACACGGTAGTTCCACAAATTCACCCTGCAGCCATCCATCATTCCTGGATGCCTTTCTTCCCAGCTCTGCTTACAGCAGTCTCGCTCCTAACATGCCACCTCTTCTAGGATGCATCTCCAGATCGCCACGGTCTGAAATAATAACTCCCTGGGAATGTCCATTCTGGCTGGAGCGGCCTGCCTTCCCCACTGGCATGTGAGCTCCTGCAGATGGGATCCGGTTTTCCGCAGCTCCCAGCCCCTCATTCCAGGCTGGGGTTACAGTGGTGCACAGTAAATGCGTAAGCTTGAGTAATACAATAGGACGGCAATCCAGTGAGCTCCTAGATACAGACTTGCAAGCAAGCAGGCAACGATGTGGCAGAGTGATTTTTATCACACTCTTAGGAGCGACATCTTACAAACACATGTCTCTCCAGACCAAAATGTGTTTCCAAAAAAAGAACTGAAAAAATCATTTTTTTTTTCTAACAGTGAAGAAAAGGGAAAAAAAATGAACATACATTGAGCACTGTCCATCTGCTGGTACCATTTTTGCTTTTTCTATCTTATCCCTCAGCACCCAGGTGAGCATGGGGAATTGTCTCAGGTGAAGACAGGGATGCTCAGAGATGTTCAGTAACTTGCTCTAGGTCACACAGCCAGCGCTTCAGTGTGGGCCCAAGGACCTACAATGGACTGCTTTGCCACTGTGCCAGTTTCACCCCGAGGGAAGGACCCGGGGGGGAGAGGGGGGGACAAAGATTTGGCAGGCACAAACCCCTCCCAGCCTTCTTTGCACCATTCCAGAATTGCTATCTCTACCAGGCGCACTGCATTTCTGACGGGTTGAGCCAACAGAGGGCTCGCGTGTGACCACCGCAGAGACGAACAGAAGCATTCGTCATCCAGCAGGCAGTTTACTGGGTCAGCCCTCGTCTGGTTAGACTCCAAGTCGTTTTATAAGCAGAAGTCATAAAACAAGTGGAGTGCGAGGCAGCGGGCTGTCCCCGCCTGGCAGAAATCAGCTCCAGGAACATTATCAACAGCTGGGGGCAGGCAGGCGAAGAGAAAGGACAGAGGCAGGCCCTGCCTGCCCAAGTGGGCATCTCTGGCTCCTCACGCAAATATCTGTGTGCAGACGCTGGGCAGTGCGGAGGAACGGTAAGCGGCCAAGCCTAGTGTTTACAAGGGCGCCCCAGCTTGCCAGGGTTGGAAATCTAGGGACTGCCCCCTGGTGAGGCTCGTGCATTGTTCTAAACCTCAGTGTCCTCACACACAGTGACAATAGGGGGACCTGCCTCTGGGTGGCTGTGAAGATTTGGGGACATAATAGCAAACCCCTGGCCCAGGGCCCGCCCAGCACAACCTTAGTAAATGCTCGTGATCGTTGTCTCTCCAGGGCCTGATCTGGCCCAGGGTTTTCACACATACTGCTTCCAAACTGTTGTTGCAAAACGGCGAGGAGAATGTAAATCCCAAGTCTGCAGAGGGAACGGCACCAGCGGTACAGCTGGAAGGTAACTGCGCAGCTCGAAAATTCTGGCCACTACGCTTTCTCTTCCAGGCTCGGTCTCTGGGGCTTGGCAAGGGCTTATGTGGTTTGCTGCTCGCAGACTGGAAAGCCCATCACGCTGAGTTGAGGCAGGAACTATCCCCACGCTGCTGCTGGGTCTGTATTTGGAATCCGTGTGCCAGGTTTTGTAGGATCCGTAGGATGCCTCTCCTGATCTTCCCTGCAGGGCTGTGCGGGAAGTGACGCTCCGGGGACAAGGAGGCGGGGGCATGTTGGCCAAAGCATGCACCTGCAAACTTGGGTTCAGACTGCAGCTCTGCCCCTTACGGTGTGTCCTTCGGCAAGTCTCTCCACTGCTTCCTTCCCCACACAAAGAGAAGAAGGAGAAGAACCTATCTGCTCTAAGGGCCCACGCAGCCTGCCAGGTACAGAGCAGGGCAGGGGCTGGTGAATGGTGGCCACCTACCCCCATCTCCCATCAAGGCAGAGGTGGTTAGTGCCTTACCCAGGGACACTGGAGTAGTGAGTGGCAGAGCTGAGAAGTGAACCTTAGAACTGGCTAGTGGGAAATTCACTACCACTGCCCCCACCCCCATCTGCCTTTCATTACACCAGCCTCTGCCTATAGGAAGTTTCTGGTCTCCCTTGGAGAACAGAAGCAGCTCACAGGTGACTTAAATCTAAGTGGAATAAAAGGGCCTGCAAAACGGTACGAGAGAAGAGTGTGGGAAATCCCAGGAGCCAACAATCCCAGTTTGGGGAAAACACCCAAGCTTCCAGGAAGAAGTGACACAATGTTGGGACTTGAAGGGTGAGTGGGTTTGGAGGAGAGGGTGTGCTGGGCGCTGCCGTGCTGGAGTCTGCCAGTCGGCGTCGGGATGACTCTGCAGTGGGCTTCGGGCAGGCTGGCAAGGCAGGACCTGGCCACCACTAAAGCCTTGGTAAGGCTGCAGAGGCAGCCAAAAGTGTGTGCTCCTTTCTAGATTCTTCCACACACCCCTCGCCCCTGGTCCCCAGCCCCCCACCTTCCACCCTCTACCGGAGACCCTGAATTGGTAGAGGAACCAATCTGGGGTACCCCTTTTGGCTAGGTGCAATGCTAGGTCTCAAATACAGAGCCAGGACTCTGCAGCATGAAGATCAGCTAGAAACAGGAATGGCTCAAAGTCACACAGAGAGGGGGAGAATCAGGAATCCAGCCCCCTTTCCTCCAGTTCCCAAATCCAGCATGTTGAAGCCTCTGTAGTAGAGAAAAGCAGAGCCTGGGGGAGGAATGGTTTGGCCTCCTGAGCCACTGCCTCGAGGGATTATTAACTGCTTGTTAGCAAACATCTATCGATACTGTCCTGTGTGCGCTGATGAGGGTTTCAGATCTTTACCGAAATCCTCACCACGGCTGCCTGGAAGGGAGGCGCTATTACGACCGTCAGCCTGGACCGTCAGCCTGTTTCACACTGGGAAATTGACACACAGTTTCAAAGGCTTGTCCAAGGGCACACGATTAATAGGATTTAAAGTTGGATTTGAATCTGCGCAGCCTGGATCCAGCTTCCTGCCCTAACTAGAATAATGTGTGAGGTTGCTCAGGCTGCGGCCTGCACAGTGGAGGCTGAAATCTGGCCCCACTTCTGCTCTCTGGGCAGTGCATGCTGGCACAGGAATGCAGGGAAGAAGGGGCACCTTCGAGTAACTTCTGCACAAGGACCGCGGAGCTAAGCTTGCCCTCCTGGGAATGACAGCTGATGACCACATCGCGGCTTTTGTTATTTGCACCATTGATTTTTTTTTTTTTAATCATGACCTTCTCAAAGCCATTTAAGAGCACAGAGAAAAATGCAAAGTGCGTGGAGGCTGTGAAAGGCAGCTCTGCCACCAGCCCCAATAGGAAAAGGCATTGAAACTCAGCCAGCTCAGACCTTCTTTCTCCAGCGGATGGACGAGAGCGGTGTTTCCAGCATTGAAACTCAGCCAGCTCAGACCTTCTTTCTCCAGCGGATGGACGAGAGCGGTGTTTCCAGCGGGCAGTGTGGCAGGCCTGTCTGGGTGGCTCGTCCACACGGTTGACCCGGCGGGCCCTCTTCTAGGAATCCATCTGGCCACGGTGCTCATTAGACTCCGTGAAGATCTCTGTGGCAGCATTGTTTGTAAGGGCAGAACACTGGCAACTGCCCAGAACAGAGAAGATTGGTCGGATCGATGATGGTGTGGCCACTTTGAAGTCCACACAGGCCTTGGAGTGAAGGCAGATTGGCTTGTAATAACCATGAACGTTCATGAGATCTGCTTCAAGCGCAGGACACTTCGTAGGCTGGGAGACTGGGTGAACAAGGCTTTCCTGTGCGTGGATACATTTAATCATCATGTTGAATGTGGCGGAGAGTAGGGTTGAGTCCCTCATCCCCGACACTGGCCTGAGGGTGGGTGACAAGGCCCAGGGTCCCTTGGCTTCCTGTGTCTCAGGGCTAAGGGCTCAGACCCCACACCAGGGGTCCTGGTCCTGCCACTTTCTCCCCGTTGACGTGCCTCAGTTTCCCTGTGCCGAAAACGGGCGTGCTGATAGTGCTTTCCTCCTGGAGGTGTTGGAGAATTAAATAAGTAAACCCACATGAGGTTTTCTGTGCAGGCCTGGAGGGCAGTGAGCCCCTGGGGACTTCGTTCTGTTGAAGTCTGGAAGAAAAGGCTGGAGAAACGCCATCAGCCAACACGGCTCATCGGTTATCTCTGAAGAGTGTTTATTGTTGAACGCACACATTCCATAGCACTTAACATTTTTGGAAAAAATAATGAGTTCTTGCAGTCAGGAAGAGAAAGATTTGATTTCAAAAGAAGACACTCGCCACTGGCCCTCTAGGAGAAGTCGATGACTCTGTCTACTACAGTCCCTGGACTGAAGGGTGGATAGACTCATGACTCAGAGATGGAGCTCCCCACCCAGGCGGCTGACTGTCCCTGCCCCGCACCCCCCTGCGTCCGGTGCTCATCACTGTCACTGTTCTTAGAGGCTGGGGGCTGTCCTTTTGTAACCCGAACCTGCTGCCTTGGGAGTTCTCCAAGGATAGGGATTCTATCTAATACATGTCTCTGAGTCTTCGGGCCAGGCTAGGGCCTAGCACACAGTAGGTGCCCAATGAGGGTTTGCTGAGCACTCAGTCTTGAAGGCACTACTCCAGGCTTTATACATGACCCAGGGGCTGACTGGAGGAAGTTTCTTCTACAGTCTGACAATAAACACTTCCTTCTGACCCCTTAGGAATGCTCTTGGCTCTTGTTTCCAAGTCAGGCCCTGAAAATGAACTGTGTGTTAATTATAGAGCAAAACAATGCATTCTGGGCTCCACCTCGGGTGGCCTTGTGGTGGGCCAGCTGTGGCCGAGGCTGTCCCCAGGGAAGGGACCTCCGGTCCTTCCAGGCCTGGGCAATAGCTCCTGGTGTCCCAGTTCCCCAGGGGCAAACCACAGAAACCAGGGACCCACTCTGCATATTAACAGGAAGAGATCTTATTGCCACGCGTGCACGCATGTGTGTGTGTTCATACGTGTGCATGTGCGTGTGTGCATGTGTGTGTACGTGTGCATGCGCGTGCGTGTGCATGTGCGTGCTCACACGCCCCAAGCAAAACAAAAGCAAAACCACAATATGATGAAAGAGAGAAAGGAAAAAGGTGGGGAGGACAAAGAAGGGAACAGACAAATATGTTTGTGGGCCATATAAAGCCCATGAGTCCATAATTCCTGACGCCCGTGCCCATCGTATAGATGAGAACACGGAGAGGCTACAGCTTGCCCGAAGGCCCTGGGTGTTAGTGTGTGGTCCAGGATGAAGGTTTCGGATTTCCCAGCCCAGACTCTTCCTTCTGCTCTGCCCCTTGAGGCTAAGGTCTGAACACCCCAGCGGCAGGACCTCTCAGGAGAGGAACCAGGCCCACCTGCCACCCCCTCCCAGGGCCGCTCCCACCTCTCTCCAGGAACCCTTTGTGAGAGGGGGTACCTGGTACTCATGCATCAAGTGGCTGAGGCTCCCGCCCCAGGAGGGGGCCAGAGATAAGGGACTCGGGCTATCACCTGAATACTGGGATCAGGGCAGATGGAAGCTCCTCTGAAATTGGGGACTCAAGGGCAGAGGGACTGATGTCAGCTTTGGAGCTGTAGACGAATCTGAGTTGGAATAACAGCTCTTTCCCTTCTCAGCCGGGTGAGCATGGATAAGTGATGGAACTTTCTAGATGTCAGTGTATAGGTTTAAAATGGGATAGCACAAAAGGCTATGTGCAAGATCAAGTTGGTATAAATAAGGCCCTGGGGCCCAAGAGCGTGCTCGTAGGTTCAAGAATTCCGGATGGGCCAGGCGTGGATCTTGCAGGAGGAAAGAGTCCTGTGTGGTTGTAGGAGACCAATCAGTGCCTTGGTGCTGATCAGCACAAGGGGAGAATCCCACACTTTATGCTGAGACAGCTTGCTCGGGGTCACGGCTAGTACTGGGGACAGAGACTCTCAGAGAGGTCAGCTCAGGGCTTACAAGCTCAGCTCCCAGCTTCCCTGAGATGTGCAGGGGAGGAGAGAGGGGAGGTGGGGGGAAGAGGCTTCAGGCTGGGGTAGGGGGACAGCACTGGCCCAGGGAACAAAGCCTCAGTCCTACCAGTGAGCGTTGTGACTTTGGGAAAGTCTCTTAGCCTCTCTGAAGCCCGTTGTTCACAACTGTAACAGGGAAAGTAGCATCTTGCAGGCTGGTGAAGAGTAACCGAGTTTGCAAAGCGCTGGTGCGTAGCAGGCACATAGTACGGGTGACTCCCGAGGGGGTCCCGCCACACGCTGGCTGCCTGGCTCCCTGGTGTCGCCTTCCCGGGCCTCATCTTCCCTGGCTCGGCTCCTGTTTGTGTCCCAGTAAGATTTACCAAACGGCAGTCTTTGGCATTTACATTTATGATTTTTGCCATAATGCAAACGCATTTTTCAAACGTATTACTTCATCGTGTTTTTAAACTGTCAGCAATGCCCTTATAGAAACTGAACTATAAAGAATTGAAGGCGAACATTGTATCCCTGTTCTAAGAGGAGAAGCCGTTTTGCGGCTGGTTCATGAGCTGAAGTCACTGGTAAGAACGAGCACAACGCAAAGCAAAGCAGGTCTCGGTCCCGCCTGGGAGGACTGGGCGCAGAGGCCGCCTCGCCTTCGGGGGGAGAATAATCTTTAGGGAAGCCCAGCGATGCTGGGCGGAGGGGCCCTGCCCTCATCTCCGTGAGGTTCACACCCCGGGATGGGGGGCCCTGGATGATCCTGTCATTCCCTCCCCCCGAGGCAACCGGGGAATCTAGAAGCGCCAGTAGGGCTGGGGCAGCAGAGCAGAATGGGAAGGAAGGCGTGCGAGGTGTGCAGAAGCCTGGCTGGGCAGGGGTGGGGGCGGGACGGGCACAGCCTCCTCTGGGCACAAGGCCTGCGGCAAGGAGCAAACTAGGCCGAGGCTCTCGCCAGGCACCAAGCAGGCCTCGATCTTGGACTTCCACCCACAGAATCAAGAGAATCAACATCTGTTGTTAAGCCCCCTGATCTGGGCTATCCTGTCCCAGCAGCCTGCGCTGACGGAGGCAGGGAGGCCGGGGCCCATGATTGGGTGTCAAGAGATTGAATTTTTCGTCCCTCTTCTGCTGGTGTGACTCTTGGCCCTGGTTTGCCTTCGTGGCGCTCAGTATCCCGCTCTGTAAGGGAAGGACAATGAGCTCTACAGGCTCGAGTTTCTGTTCTTTGGATTATAGGACATTCCTGTGCCTTAGCCGACCCAGGCTGAGTGTCCAGAACAGGATGGAGCTCGCTGCTGCCAGGCTTGAAACTGCCCAGAAGCACTCCGAGGCCATGGCGGTGGGCGGCGACCCCGGGCGGGAACCTCACCCAGCACTTTCCAGGAAGGCCTGGGGTCAGCACGGAGTTGTGGGCTGAGCTGCGCAGGCCTCGGGAAGCACAGGGCAGACCTGTCTCCTCCCTGGTTCAGCACCTGCCGCCTCCGGCCCCTCTCTGGAGCAGCGGGCAGGGCCTTGTGCCTGCCTGGGCTTAGGGCTCAGGCAGCACTTCTGCTCTCTGGGTTTCTATTTAACTGGAAGACTGATCCATAGACACTTGCTCCCTCCCTCCCATATCCCCCACTGAACTGGCCAGCTGACCTTGGCTCCACTCAGGACCAAGGTCAGCCAGAGCCTCTCTCTCAGGCCACCTGACAGGGGAAAAAGCTGGAGTCTCATGCTGAGTGTGTGGGTCTGAATTCCTGCTCCCCCACTGGGCCAAGTGCATCTGGGCAATTCCTCTCTGGGCACAGTCTGTACCCCTGTAAAATGCGCTAATGAATGATTTGTGGCCTGAGCCCCCATGTCTCAATTCTGCCCCCTCACAGTCTGCTCCGGGAGTGCACTGCTGGTCTCCTGTGCTCTTGCTTCTCTTTCTAGACCTTGGCATTTCGGCCTCGGCCACATCTGCCCTTCTTCATGGAGTCTGCTGGTCAGGCTCAGGCTCTGGCTCGGGGTGGGGGTCAGTCTCCCAACCTTGATGCCCCGTCCGTACAATGGAGGATGACCATGAGGCCTTCTTCTCAGGGTCGCTGGGAGGAGAAAGGAAGAAGATGTGCGTTCTGCATTGTCACCTGTAAGAATCTGGCTGGAGACCAGCACCACTATCAATGGGACCCTCCCTAAGCCGCTCTGCCGTCTCCCTGCCCCCTGCCCCAGCCTCTCTGGGTCCTCGCCCTTGAGGGAGTAAAACACAAAACCTCCTCTCCTCGTGCCCGTGCCATGCTTACCTCTAAAGGCATACGGCAGAATAGGCTCTACCATGGATTTGCTTGTGACGGCCGCGAGCACTGCCGGGGCAGGAACCAGGTCCCACTGATCTTCCAGCCCCCAGGTCAGTGGCATTTGATCAGAGCCTTCTTGAATGAATGAATAAGTGGGGGAGTGAATAAATGAAATGACAATGACCTTTCCAGCCCCATGGGGGAAATGCTTTCAGTCTTCACCAATCAATAGTGATCCGTGCCCCACTTTCTAAGTCACGGCCTAGACAACGATCGCCAGGCTCGAATGCATGACACAGTGATCGGTGGACCAGACAGCTGGGCAGGGTGGGGGCCCCGGGGCCGGAGAGGTCACACGGCCTGGCCTTGGTGTGGCACGGGGCGAAGGAGTATCGCATGTGTCCTGTCCTTTCATTCAGCTCTCCCTGGTAGTGAGTTTGCTGGGCTCTCAGAAGGGCAGGCATCAGCTTTCAGGGAGTTTCTTTAAGGTGCATGGGAGGCCTGCCCTGGATGAGTTTGCCAGACTCACAGGACCTAGAGTCTGGCCCCATGAAGGAGAAGCCTGCCCCTTCCATGCACAGACCTGGAGGACGCTGTCACCACCCCACTTCGACCCTCAGCTCCCCATGGGCCTTCACCCTATGGAAGCACTGAGAAAGACTGGCATTTTCTTAAGGATCTTAATAAAATACCAAGAGAGGACCCGAAGAGATTATCTCTCCTTTTCCTTGGCACCGTGCCTGCATTTTATTTTCTTTTATTCTATTTTATGTCATTTTATTTTTGTGAACACTACAATGATCATTCTTATATGTACTTCCTAAGATTTAATATTGTTCACATTTTACTTTAGTTTTTGCTTTTATTTACTGGAGCATTTGAAAGTAAGATACAGACACCACAAGCACTTACCCCTAAATACTCCAGCAAGTATCTTCAAAAATAAGGGCATTATCTCACATAACCACTCTCTAGATCGCACATGAGAAAATTAATTTTGAATTCCTAAAGTATTTTAACACTTGGTCCATATTCCAACGTCCGAAATTGTCCTCCAAATAATTTTCATAGCATTTTTTCCCCCAAATCAGAATCCAATCGAGATCTCCAATGGAGATTCATGCAGTGCGTTGTATAGGCTGTATTTTAAGTCTCTTTTAACCGAGAGGTGTGTCTCCTGCCTGTACCTGTTTTTGTTTGAGTGTGTTTCCTGACATTGGCTGCTGGTCTAGAGCAGGCCGGGTGTCATGAAGAAGGGCCCATACCTTGGACGTATTCACCGCCCCCTCATCCACCTGCAGTTGGTTCCCAGCCATTTTCAGAGCTTCCTCTGACAGGTGGTGTTAGTGAAGGGACTCTTGTGACGGTCTCAGAGATAAGGGGGTGGAACATGCAGCGGGGGCCCAGGAGGGTCTGAGCAGGTGGCAGGCTCTGCAGATGAGGCACTGTCATCACATCAGAGGGAAGCCAGAGGATGCAGGCAGGTGAGGGCGCCTGGATTCCTCCTGACCCCACCCACGCACCTGTGTCACCTGCCGCCCCCTCCTGCAGCCAAGCGTGCTGTCTCCCTCCCCACCCTGCAGCCCCACTGTCTTCCCACCTGAGGTCCAGGAAAAGCCCTGGGCACCCACAGACTTTTCCTGCACCCCTGCCCTGATTCAGAGATGAAAGCTTTCAGTATCACGTATAAAAACACACATACGAACAAACATGAAACAACAGCAGAAATAGAGCTGAATATTGTTGTACTTAATTAGGATGAGGAAGAGCTTTAAGCATGACCTCAAACGCTGAAACTGTGCAGAGAAGAAGGAATAGATCTGACTAAATCAATCGGCTCTAATGAGAAGCCAAACCAACTCTGGGGGACCAAATGAACCATGAAAATTAACTTCTGACACTTAATATCTTCAATACACAGGCTTTGATCTGTTAAACTCAAACAAGAATAAGTGCTTTGGCTCTCTATTGGGATAGGACCAACTACCCCAAACTAGTGGCTTGTAAAAGCAATCATCTTACACATTTGCTCATGATTCTGTGGCTGGACGGGGCTCGGCATGTCCCAGTCCTCTGCTCGGCAAGCCTGGTCACCAGCGAGGTCACCACCACTCACCGGGCTGTCAGGAGCTCAGCCAGAGGTCTTGGCTATATCTTCAGTTTTCTACTTGAGGGTTCTGTATGAGGCTAGACTGGGCCTCTGACCGTCTGGTGGTGTCACCAGTGAGTGGCTGCTGGCTTCCTAGGGAGCACAAGCAGGAGAGGCTAGGCTCTCTCAAGGCTGAGCCCTGCGACCATCCCAGTGGTACTTCTAGCTCATTCTATCTGTTAAAGTAGGTCGTGCAAGGAACCCAGACTCAAGGGGGGAAGGGAAAACAAGCAGGAATACCAGGGTCCTTGGTAAATTGGAAACACCAAAGTAACATTCTGCCACAATAAGAAATTAAACAAAATCCTAACAGAAAAATTGCCTATGCATAAGAATAAACAAAGAATAAAATACGAAATACAAATGGCCAACAGACATAGAAAAATGTCTATCCTAACTACTACTGAGGAAATACACATTCTAATTTCACCTAATTTTTCCCTTACCCATGGAAGGAACAGGGTATTGGCAGGATTCATAGACCACTATTGGAGTGAAAATTTATCTAAATCTTCTGGAGAGAAATTTCAAAAGAGTGTATCAAAAATCTCTAAAAATAGTGATGTGTTTGTTTTTTTTTTTTATAAAGATTTTATTTTTTTATTTATTCGACAGAGATAGAGACAGCCAGCGAGAGAGGGAGCACAAGCAGGGGGAGTGGGAGAGGAAGAAGCAGGCTCATAGCGGAGGAGCCTGATGTGGGACTCGATCCCATAACGCTGGGATCATGCCCTGAGCCGAAGGCAGACGCTTAACCGCTGTGCCACCCAGGTGCCCCCCAAAATAGTGATGTGTTTGATTCAGCCATTCCACATGTAGGCCTTTCCAGAACTTTTTAGTAAGGAAATACTCATAAAGAGGGTACAACGGTATTTAGAATAGTAAAAGACTAAAAAGGGATTAAGCAAAGTGTTGCATTGATTTGGTGCAATACAATACAGGAAATGATATTCTAATGAATTTGGTTTTTCAGCCATTGACCTTGTAGCAGAAAGTATTTGCCACGCCTTCCTGCCTCCTGTCATCCAGATTTGACCATCCAGACATTCATTTACTTATTTATTCCACAAATGTATTGAGCGCCACGTAGGGCGGCCGTAATCATGCATGCTCCAGCCCCGGCCTGGGAGGGTTTTCCCAGTCTTCGGAGAAACATGAATAGAAATATTAATTACTAAACATAACACCAGATGAACAGATGAATACACATTGACAATCCCACCTCTTTCATCCAGAAGTCCACTAGTAATTAGGCCCCAAAATGAATAAAATCGTACCTAGTGCTGGTGAGGACGAAGGCAAACAGGCCCCTGGGGGTGAATGTATTAATTGACATATCATCCTTGTCTTCCAGTAGAAGCTTCGTTAACTAAATCATTACGTATCCATTATATGGAACTCCCTATAGCTGAATAGAGAATGAGGTACAACTGTTGCCATGATATTGTTAAAAGAAGTAAAAAAGATTTCTTTTTATTCTATTCATTTTGTTTTTAACAACTTGTTTGTCTTCTCACTGAACAATTTGTACAACACGCCCCCAATTGTGTAAAGCATATAAAAGGGAAACTTTAAAAAATATAAACAACCATTGTGTGACTTGGAACAACTGGGGAGTGGTCTTTAGAGCTGGAAGAAAGACTCATTTTTCATTTTATGCCTTTTGGGCACTGTTACAGACTGAATGTCCATGTCCCCCCAAATTCATATGTTGAAATTCTAACCCTCCCCACCGACAACGTGATGATATTAGGAGGTGGGGCTCTGGGAGGCAATTAAGTCATGAGGCTGGAGCCCTCATGAGTGGGATTAGTGTCCTTATATAGAAGACCGCACAGAGCTCCCTCCCCCTCTCCACTGTGTGAGGACGAACCAGGAAGCGGGCTGCTACGGGACAGCAGATCGGCCAGGGCCTTGACCTTGAGCTCACAGTCTCCAGAGGTGTAAGAAATAAATGTTTGTTGTTTAAACGTCTTGGTGTGTGGTGTTTTGGTTACAGCAGCCCGGATGAACTCAAACAGACACGATAGGAGTTTTGGGGACCCAGTATGTGTGTCTTATAAAAATACAGTAATAAAACATTTAACACGAATCAAAGACAGTGTTTTCGTTAGAGTATCGTACCGGGTCTTTGAAATGCACTCATGGATCGATCCACTTGTCTGTTGGTTCATTCAATAATTTGGTGGTAGTCACATCCCACGTAGGAAGACACCAAGGACTGGACTCGAGTCTAGGGGGTGACCCGCAGCACCGAGCACCGGGCGGGGTTCACATCAGTGCTGTGGGAGGGCTCAAGAGACACAGATGCCGCTGGCATGTTGTAGGGCCCTGGAAGGGGCAGCTGGCTGGTGAGGGACTTCAGGAAGGAGGGGCCATCCAAGACGGGCTTTGAGAAGGTGTATGAACCTGTGCCAGGTGAGGAAGGCCAGTCAGGAAACTTGGCATCCAACCACACCAACAATTACTGCTTCCAGATCAACTGACCTACTTGGCAGGAATGGAAAATTCACAAGCCAAAGGGAAAAGAGAAGAGAGGAGAGGCATCCAGATTGGGCAGAACATGTGAGGCATTTTATAGCTCATCACAGAAGGAACCACACCTCATTTTTTCTCCCCTCAAAGAGAGCAGGGAGCTTCTCTCCCCATTCCCAGTCACTATGACAACCGAAGACCCCTCTGCTCAGAGGGATAGGCTTTGTGTCTTCTCTCCCAGGGTAGCTGGGGATGCTCATGGGCCTTGGACTTCCAGGCTGGCTCCTGTGAGGACAACCCACATCCGTTTTTAGATGCTGAAATACCTTTCAGTGACAGAGTGGCAGGTGGCTGAAAGGATCTGGTTGGGCCTCCCGAACTTCTGTCATTCAGGATCCCAGTGAGCAGGGCTCCGGTAATTGTGGTTTGGTTCCTGGAGGTGTGACCCTGGGCAAGTCACTTTCTCTCTCTGAAGAACCAGCATTCCAGGATCAACCAGCTCTTAGGATTGGTCCGAAGAGTCCTGTGACACTGGCCCTCATCAGCAGCCACCAACATAAAACTCGTCCTCGTCACATGCCTGAGCTCTGTCCTCTACGCCTGTGGGGAATGGCCCTCCACCCAGGCACCTATGGACAACTGCCATCTCTGGCCCCACAACACTTCTCCTGCTCCTTTAGAATCCCTCGGTCCAGTCCCCTCTCACTGGTTCCTAGGACCATGGTCTCCAGTCAATGTCCATCATCCCTCCCTTTACACCAGATCACCAATGATCTCTCCGCTCCAGTGCTTCCATCACACAACAGAAGATGTCAAGCCTTCCTGAAAACACAACTCTGACTCTGCCTTTCTTCAGCCTGTAACATTTCAGTGGTTCCCAGTTACCCAAAGGGCAATCAAAACTCCTTATGAGGGTACGCGAGGACCTTCCCAGCCGGCCCTGATCTACCCAACAGACTCCATTCTAGATTTTCCAACCCCCATACTTTGTGCCCAATAAATGTGATCAGTCATCAATCCCAAAGCATGTCACATTTTCTCCTGCCTCAGTGCCTTTGCACAGGCTGTTCCCACTGCCTGGAAATACCATACCCTCCAATCCTTTCCTTTGTCGAGAAGAGCTAGCTCAAGTGTCACGGCCCCTCAGCACTGCCCCTGATACCTCCCTGCCCAGCGGGGCTAGGTAGCCATGCTCTGTGCTCCCATAGCTCTCTGGGCTACCTTAAGCCATCACAGTTAGCACACAAGTCTGGGCTTAGCTTTTCTCTGTACCTACCTCCTCACTGACCTGGGGCAACATGAGGGTCCTGGCTCAGGGAAGGGGCTAATTGAATGACAGAATGGATGGTCCCATGCCAACCTGGTGTATGACTGCAAGGCCTTTGCTTACAGTTCCGGACACAGTGGCCCCTGCCTGGGCGCTCGCGCAGCACGTGGGAATGACTGCTGCCACCGTCCTCTCTGGGAAGAACGTTTCCTTCCAAGGCTATTCCTAGACATGTGGAATATGGAGGGTTTAGTGGCTTTCCATGATTAGAATAGAGATTATTTCTGAGTAAATTCATTTCCCCTTTCCGTGGACATGTTTAAGTTAACTTCACAGGGCTTCGGGGGGCTGGTGGTCCTCAGAACACATCTGGTGAGTTCTGCTTCTGTACCTGTTTTGCAGATGGGGAAACTGAGGGTAAGAGATCAGACTTTGGGTCCTGGGCCAGCTGGTAGACAGAGCCGGTCCTGAGGTCTTCCCAGCAAGCCTTCTCTCCAGGCACGGCCTGACTCTTCTCTCCAGGGTCTGTGGCTTCCCTGTCTGGGGCATGCTGTCCTGTGTTCACGGGGACCTTTACACATCTCAAAACCCTCCTCCCCTCAGAGGTGGGACTACTATTGTGTCTTTTACAGATGGGGAAACGGGCCCAAAGAAGTGTGGTGTCCCCAGGTGAGCCGCAGAAGAGGATTCAAACCAAGGTCATCCACCTCCCGCCAGGCTTCTTTCCCACACCCCACCCATATCCCGAAATGCAACACAACTTAGTTCTAGAGACTAGAGGGAAAAGACACAAGGTGATTGCCTGTATCTCAGAGGCCGGAAGAAAGTACGGAGCAGAAAGCCAGGGAGGAATTATTGGAGGAACATGGAGTAACTTCCCTAATTTGTGTTTGCATGCCTGAAATTCCACCGTGACCCTCTAGAAAACATTTCCTCTTCCTGACCTACTTATTTCCTAGGGGGAAAAAAAAGGCAATGACTCCATGCCATCCCTCTGAAAGTAAGTATCCAGCACTATCTGGAAATCGAAATCTTAGAGAGCACGGTCTGCTTACACATACAAATTTAAAAAAATACATGTAATGCTCCTACTTAAATACAAAGGAGGAATAAAAAGAAGATGATTGGTAGTACGCCGGCATGGACTTCAGTCTGCGAACACCTGGGCCTGAGTCCACGGAATGCCGTAACAAGCAGTCAGAGCGCCTACACCTATAAATAACAAATCACGGTGAATACACTTACAAATGCAGACCGGCATGGGTGTGTTTTGCTGGTGACTCAAAGCATTTCTGTGAGTGATGTGATTTTCCAAACAGTGAACAATTCTTGGAGAAACCCCAGAGCCTATCTCCCTTGATTTGCATGATAGTTGCATTCTAGAAAATTCAAGGGATATCAAAACTCTGCAAAACCCCCTTGAGTGTCTATGTAAAATGGAAGTAGGTTCTGGGCTCAGATCATTATAGAGAACTGTTCTACTTGCCTGGCTCCAGGGGGAGATTTTTCAATAGGGCGGGGTGAGGGGGAGTCTTTGTTGTACAGTAAATGAGTGAACCTTGCAGGGTAGGGTAACGCACGTCAGCCAGAGCCTGCAACATGCAGGCAGAGAGAGGTAAATGATGATAGTAAAAATTATCATGACCTCTTGCCTACCTTTTACTATGTGTCTGGGACTGTTCTTAATGCTTCTGATATAGTAATTCATTGAATCCTTGCAAAAACCCCAGGAGGCTGGTCTCATTTTCCAGGCCCATTTTACAGATAAGGAAACTGAGGCATGGGGTGCTTACAGGACTTCCTCGAGGTCACACAGGTAACAGGTGTTTAGTTAATAGTCACAAATGCCCATGAGTACTGTATGCCACGCGAAGTGTGGGGATTAGTCCGGCTCGGGGTCCACGGGAAAGAGAACTAATGTTTACTGAACACCTATTATGCACCAGGGTCGGTGCTGGCTGGCATACCAGTAAGTCCCCTCCAGTGCTCTATGCTCTGGCCTTTCCCCCCATGGGCACTGCTCACCCAAGGCCGGGGCTGGTACCATCATTTCCAACCTTGCCCCCACAGCTCCACACAGCATCTAGAAGGATCTCCCCACTGCCCTGCTGCAGATCTCAGGGCCTCTCCTCACCCTGGATGGGGCCCGGGCTCCTGGTCAGCCGAGCAGCCTCTCCTCCACCCCCCGAAACTGCCCAGCTCTCCCTCCTCCACTGGGGCCTCATGGCCTCCGCCCCATCCCATCCCACCCACAGGGGATGCTTCTGGCCCTGGCTGCTTCCTTCCTGCCCTTCAGGCAGATGGCAGAGCTGAACAGAGGCCTCTCTCCTCAACCTCTCGCTGGTGGTGCTAAGACCTCCCCTGACATTCCCCTCTCTCTGGCTCCCTTGGGCTTGTGTGGTTCCTCTGTACCACCCAGCTGTGGTGCCTGTCTCCTCCCGCTGGTCTACACAGGCCGCCAGGGCAAACACCGGTTCTCCAGGTCACCCTGGATTCTCTGTGCCTGGCACACAGTTGTACTCTGTGTAACGGGCTAAGTGGGTAAAGGAGTAAATGAGAAATAAACGAATTCCCAAATTTACTGTGCACATTAATGAGAGCATTACGGTGCTGTTCTGGAGCGGGGTGACCGAGCCCCTGAGGGCGAGCCTGTGGCTGCCTAGATAACTCTGGGGCCCCAGACCCTGACCCAGCCCAGCCCCTGGGGGGGCCTGCAGCCCAGGAGGTGGGGGTGGCTTTCACAGGGCAAGGGTACCCACACATGCGCTCTGTGAGCCTGGCAGCCAGGCGGGGAGGCCTCTGGGGGGTCGACCTGGAGTCCTTCTCAGAGTAGATTCCTCAGGCTTGACTCACCCCCAGGAAAGCTGATGAAACGCCCGGAGAGAGTTGCGGGAAGGCTACCATGTCCGTGGGCTGTGGGGCTGCCTGGTTGGTCTGCGAATTTGGGCATCAGCCCTGGAAGAAGAGAGGCCTGGAGCCCAGCTCTCCACAAGAAAGACGAGGGGGCTGACTGGGTAGAGCCCCACCGCCCGATCCCCGCGGCCCCTCGCAAGGCCAAGACCCGAAACCTTGGGGCCTCCGTTTCTTTAGCTAAGACTCAGGTTTGCTCAATTCCAGCCAGAGGGAAACACCCACAAGCCAGAGTGGAGGGTGAACGCATCACCTGGACCGGTGAGCTGGCAGAGAGCGTGGGATCGCACCGCCAGCCTCTGGACTCCTCCTGCCCTCAGCCAGACTTCCTTCCGTCCTCAGTTTACCGCACTGGAAAATGGAATGGGCCAGGGTGTGTCCATCACTGGACACGTCACCGGATTGCTGTGCAGGGAGAGAATCATGTGCAGCAACCAGCCCTCCCTTACTTGAAAAGTCGTTCCTCCATCACTGAGACCCTGGCATTTCTCCGGAATGTGGGAACGTCTGTAAGCACAGATCCTGCTGTTCTTTATTTACCGAAGGAAGCAGCCTGAACCTTGTTCTATCTCCTCTTAGGAAAGCAGCCTACTGGTCCAGGGCTTCTGAAGAGGGCTTCAATATTCCCTGGAGCCGAGACAACCTGTATGTGGCTGAGAGGCAGGCAAGGGGAGGGAAGCAGGGCCTGTGTGTTTCGCCCAGACTTTGTTTGCAGAGTGCTTTGACATTCTCTACCTCACTGTGCCGCACAAACACCTGACGGGCCAGGCAATGTTAAGGCTATTGTACGCTTACACATACAGAGACACAGAGAGGTTAGGTAGCTTACTCCAGGACACACAGCTACCAGGACTCAAAACCAGGTCTTCTGATTCCAATGCCAGACTACGCCCTCTGCTTTGAGCGTGTTCCGAAAGCATTTGGCATCTTAACTGGCAGCTGGGGAAGGACGACAGCTGTGGCCAAGAACCCGGGTCTTGAGGACGTGGGGCTTGATACGAACCCTGACCCGGCTGCCTAATGGTTTTCGAGACCTTGGTCCAGCCACTTCCCTGGCCTGAGCCTCAGCTCCCGCCTGTAGAAGGGAGCAATTATATACACTGAGAAGGTGGCTGTAACAATTAACTGACACACACATCTAAACAAAGCTCGTCGTTGTGCCTGGCACGTACTCAGGGCTTTATAAAAAGCAACTGTCTTCAAAGAGTGTTCTATTCCTCGAATGACGGATGGCTCACACCTCTCCACTTTCTCCTCCTGAAACACACAGGAGAGGTGATAATATCAGTGATTCACTGCTGGGAGGAAATCTCACTTTTGCACAATTCTTATCCAAGAAGCCACAACTATACTCCTTTCTCCCCTTTCAGGATGCAGGCTTGCAATGGACTGAGAATGTCATTATTACAAGGTCTCCTTGCATCAACACACTCCATTCCTACAAGCGGTGTTAACAAGGTGGTCCAGGGGGTGAACACCCACAGCCAGGCTAAACCCAAGGCTTCCTGGCTAGCGTCGCCATCTAAAGAAGGTTCTTTAAGTTCACTCTTGCTGGCTCTGTCAGCTGTAAATGGGATCATGAGCTGACTGACCTCGGAGGGCTGCCATGAGGATTAAGGAAGTCAGCACAAGTGTTTAATAAGACGATTTTTATTATTGCCCCCAAGCAATAAGCGTTTCGGGCTTCGTACTGTCACTAGTAATAGCATTTGAGGACGCATGCGCTAACGGTACCATCAGGGCAGCAGCGATGATCCATGTGGTCCCTTTCAGCGAGGTGTGGGACCAAGTATCTATTTCTAGCCATTAGGTTATGAGCAAAAGTGACCGGGTGTCTGTTTCAAGTGCCATGCTCCCTCCCATTCCTCATCTACAGCCGCCTTGCAGCCCACGTGCCCCCGATGGCACGAGTCCCACGTGGAGCAGGGGTGTTCCACCCAGATCTGACTCTGATCCGAGCAAGAAATCAATGATTATGTGAAGTTCCTGAGACATCAGGGATTATTGTCACTGTGGCATAAGCTGGCCAAGCCTGACCAAGACGGTGAAGTACACCAACGCTTACTCTGGCAAAAGAAATTCCTCATGGTGAAGTCCCAGTCTTTGTGAGTGAAGTCATCTGGGTTTGGGTTGTATTGTTCAGGCTGCACTAGATTGTGTGGCAGTAAAACCCCAAATCTCAGCGACTTTCAACTTTCTTTCTTCCTTGCCCTATGTGACTGGTAGCCTGGGTAAGAGCGCACACACTACCTTCATGTGCAGATGGGACCGCCCCATCTGGAAGGAATGTGACTGCTCACTGTCTTGGGGGAGAGAGAAGCTGGCAGAACTGTGCCTTGGCTCTTAAAGCCCCAGCTTGGAGGCCCCAGCCAGTACTTCTTGCTCCCACCGCATTGGCCAAGCCTGGTTACGTGGCCACACCTTGCTTCACGTGGTCAGGGAAGCCCACTTCTCCAATAAGCCTGGCAGGAGAGGGGGAACGCTTGGTGGGTGGCATCAGTGAGAGCCTCTAAGTTACAGAAGAGCCACCATTTATTTTGCCTGCCCCTCTCGATTTGACCTGAGCCTTTCGCTCAAGCTTCTTTAGAGCGGCTGCCTCAGTTTCCCTAACTCTATAGAGCTTTCTGTGGCTATTTGAAACCCCATCAGCATCCTTCCACCTTTCAGGGTGAAGATTGTTTGTTTCCATCACCAGACTGAGAACTTCTTGGGGTCACAGACCCCGAGCATTTTGTCCCTCTGTCTCCCCACTTTCCAGGCTGGAGGAGGTTCTCAGTAAGTTATTCTTGAGTGAATGAATTACTGTTGGGGGGGTTCAGGCGGAGGGGAGTGCTCCTGGATAGCCAGCAAGCGCTGCATCAGTCTGGTTAGACGGCGAAAGAGCGCAGGAGCCCTGGTGGGGTGCAAGAGTCACATCCAAGGGCCGTTTTGACATGTGCTGCATCAGTTTAAGTAACGAGCAGGAACAAAAAGCCCGGTGGAGATCACTTCCTGACGAGTCAATCTGATTTTAAGCCTTGTCTGGTGTCTCGGTGCTGCCACTGGCTTACCACGTGCCCTGGGCAAGTTCTGTCTTCTGTCTGGATGTGGGTATGTTCCCGGGTAGCAAGGGAAGGACTCAGAACATTAACGTGCTCGTTTGATTTCCAGGTGGCAGGAGCCCACATCGCCCATCCTGCTGCACAAAGAAGCCTTCAAGACACGCAAAGCCTGAGCACGTCACCCTTGCAGCTTCTTCAGACACCCTGTCTGCTGTCCCAGGGCTCCGTGCCTCAGGAGCAGGATGGTGCATCAGACCTGATCTAAGCCTGGGCTCTCTCAGTGGGCCTCTGTGGTTTCTGCAAAAGCCCGGAGAGCTGGGGGGGCTGCGGCAGCCTCCATGAGTGTCCAGAGCAGGGCTGAGTCCCCCAGGACCAGAGCACATCCCCCCTGTCTTGTCCCACCTCCCTGGGCCACCTCCCTCCCCTCCACCCCACCGGTCTTTGAAGACACTTTGCTCTAAATAGCAGAGGGCTGTGAATATAGCTTTGCTCTCTCTCCCTGTTTTGTGTCCTTTGACGAGGGAGCAATTCTTGCATGCATTCATTCACATGCAAAATATTTATTGAGTGCCCACTATGTTCCAGGTGCTGTTTTATGCACAAAGGACACACTGGTGACAAAGACAGCCGGGGGCCCCCGTCCCCCTGGCCTCTCAGTCTCTGTGGAAAACAAGCAAGAGACAAACTGACAGGCAGAAGCACCATCTTCCTTCCATCAGCGTCGACAGCCATGAAACAATCATGAAGCAGATTCGCGTGATGGAGGGAGAAGATAGGGGAGATACGTTTAGATAGAGGCCATCCAGGGAACCCTACTATGTGGCTCTGAGTTCAGCTGAGAGCTGAGTGGCATCGATGCCTTGGTTGAGGAAGACAGGTACAGCCAAGCTGTCCCTGGAAAGGAGCTTTCTTTTTTTTTTCTTCTTTTATTATTATTATTTTTTTATTTTTAAAGATTTTATTTATTTATTTGAGAGAGAGAGAGAGAGCATGAGTGGGGGGTGGGAAGGACAGAGGGAGAGGGAGAAGCAGCCTCCCCACAGAGCAGGGACCAGATGCAGGGCTCAATCCCATCACCCCGAGATCATGACCTGAGCTGAAGGCAGACACTTAACCGACGGAAACCCCCAGAAGCCCCAGAAAGGAGCTTTTTGAGGCAAGGGGATTCATAAGGAAGAGGAAAAAATTAACATGGGTTGAGTATGTATTGTGTGCCAGGTTTTTAATATATAATATTTTATTTAAACCTCCTAAGACATTAATGAGGTAGGAATGGTTTATGCCTATTGTAAAGATGGGGAAACTGAGGCTTCAGTGAGCAAGCGAATCGCCAGAAGTCACTCAGCTGGGAAGTGGGATTCAAGATCTGAACTCAGTCACTGAGGTTGCACACTGAGTTCTCTCGGTCATTGAGGTCTTACTGTTGCTCTGTATATGAGATCACTTTAGTCCATTGATAATATGAACCGGATAATTCTTTGCTGTGCAGGTTGCCGTATGCACTGTAAGACTTTTAACAGTATCCCTGGCTTCCACTCGCTAGAGATACAGTCATACCCTCTCTTTAGTTGTGACAACTGAAAATGTCTTCAGACCTTGTCAAATGTCCCCTGGAGGCAAAATCACCCCAGTTCACAACCACTGGTCCAAAACTTCCATGACTCTGTCTTGGGGAATATGTTTCTAATCTGTGGAAGGTGAAGAGATGTGTCTATCTTCAGATGCCACCTACAACATGCTGATCCCTCCAGGTTAGCTCAGATCTTTTCTTCTGCTCCAGAAATATGTCATCAATCACCCACTGGACATCACTAGGGCCATGTCCTCCACACACCTCAACTTGGTTGAAACCAGGCTTAGAATCTCCCTATCTCCCTAGTGTTTCTGGTCTCTGTGAATAGCTTCTCCAGGCTCAGACTTGCTCAAGCCAGAAATCTAAAAATCATCCTAACTTTTCCCTCTTCCTCATCCATCTCAGGCAGCCAACCCAATCATGCCAATTTTGTCTTGGAGCTGTCCACTGCTCTCCATTCCTATTGGGACCGCGGGCTCAGTTCTGCATACTATGCCCTGCACAGGGCTCTTTTAATCTTTGAATATTCCTAATAAGTTAAGTGCTCAGAGGAATAAACAAGAAAAAGAATAGGAATCCCCCAAATGGGAAAAAGATATCAATAGAAAGTTTATAGTAAAAAGACATAAATAACTTTTAAAACTATCAAAAAAGATGTATAACTGGACACCACATAAATGATACTCAAGTAACACAATACTAAGGTACCATTATTCACCAATCAGACTGATTCTAAAAATGGAATATCAACAACACATTCTGTTGGTGAAGTTGGGTGGACACTGGTTTATTGCTGGTGAGAGTGTAAATTGGTAGAAGTTTATGGAGGGCAATTTGGCAATAGTAGCAAAGTTATAAAAGCATGTACCCTTTGAACCAGCAGTCCCACTTCTGCGAATTTATCCAACCGATGATCCTGCTCAGTTACTGAGTGACATATATTATTGCAGCGTTGTTTGTAGTAAATGTTGGAAATAAAACTAATATCTATCAAGTGAAGACTAATCGAATGATCTAGTAATCCATTCAGGGGAATACATGCAATAAGCAAAAAAACCCACCAGGACATTCTTTATGTGTTATCAGGAAAGAGCTTCAATATATATTGTTATTTGAAATAAACAAGGCACAAGGTGTAATACAATGTATACATCGTGCTTTCACATAATAATCATATCTGGGGTAATAATCATATCTGTTCATATACGGGTGTGTTTTCTCTGGGAAACTCAGAACGGATATACATGAAAGTAATAGAAGTGGTTATTATGGTGGGGGACAGGGAACACAATGGATGGGGGACAGGAGCAGAAATAAGACATTTCCACACGTACCTTTTTATATGTTTTATTTGTTAAAGCTGATAGAATATTCCCTATTCAAATTTACTTAGCGTTGATACATTTGCAAAATTAGCACAAAAGCGATACAAAGATGGGGTACAGGTAAGAGGGGACAGAAGGCTCCTGCACACCCATGATGAGCCTGCTGAGGTCCCTTGGTTTCTTGGCCCACAGGTGAGGAGCTGGTGGAGGGAACACAGGTTTTCAACCTCCCAGTTCTGCTGGAACAAGCAATCCTGGACCATCCAGGCATTCCTGAGTCAGCATCCAGCCTTGCCTCTGCTTGCAGAGAAATGACTGTCTAAAGGTGAATCCGTGAAGAACGTGTTCCTACTGTAAGCTGACCTGTGTGGGACAAAACACAGAGTTTCCCAACCACTGGAGGAACCACACAACTGTCTGTGGTGAAAGCCAAGGCTGCGCCCCAGAGTCAAAGCCAAATGGGGGAGGAGGAGGTTGGCTGGATAACTCAGCAAGGGCAGAAGAGAAAGAAAGCTTCTGTAATTGTTGGCCTCATGGAACACAGTGGGGCCGAATGGAAGATTTCAGCTCTGCCTCTCAACAGTCACTTAACAGTTCAGGGAAATCACTTTTACTCTCAGAAATCAGTTTCCCAAACTGTAAAATGGGCATACTCGTGCCTAGCTTGCAAAATTGTTGGGAGGTCAGAAATAATATGTGTAAAGAGCTTAGTCTTCTGTGCTCAGTTCTGGGTAACCTAATACAGGATCCATATCAACACATCTTTCGTTTTCAGCTCTGCCTAGAGACAGACCTACGCCAAGGGGAGGTCTCTGAGCTGCTACCCAGCTATTAACTAGGTTTACTAGGTTTAACCGGTAGATAGGAAGGAACTAGCTCAGGGATGACAAATACCCTAACCATGTGTATATGCTCACCTATCTGCTCTGTGCCCACGACAGACATCACTAGTTGATATGAAGAGCAGACATCACTAGTTGATATGACACAGAGAATTCTTCTCAATACAAGGTGCCATTTCTCATCCACCACCACGCAAGAGAGATGAAAGTCATTTATCCACTCTAGAGTAGTCTTCAATGCCCCATTACAATCTTGCTACCCGATTTCTCAAATTCTATCAGAAATTTAAATATAAAATAATTTTAATATTTAATTATGAAAACCACTGAAATATATTGCTACTTCCAACTCACTTAATATTTCATTGACATTGACACATTTCTCTTTGGTGTGATGTGGACTGAGGCAGAAGGCAGAACTTTCCTGCAAGGTCTTGCTGCATCTGGAGGGGCTATCCCCTGGCATGAGCTCCACCTCTCTCTGGCTCACCTGCAGGCAGGAGATCATGTAGGACAAATGCATGTCCTTCTCTATTTGTGCTCTTGAAATAAGTTCTTTATATCAAGCTTACCTGGCATAAGTCCTCTAGGCGCCCACTGTCATGGCCCTGGGGGGTTGGGAAGGAACAGAGGGTATTTATGAAGTGCCTACTGTTTGCCAGGAAATCTAATTTTATCTCTTCATCTTAGCAAACTTTGAGGTTGACATTATTATCCCCATTGTACAAGCGACAAAATTAAGGCTCAGAGAGTTTAAATGGCTTCTTCCCCAAGGTCCCAGAACTGGTAAGCTGACTGAAGGAATTTCCTATCTGTTTAAATAACTGATATGTGGCAGGACAACCCCCCCCCCCCAAACTACACCTGTCTGGGACAGATTTCTGTCCTGTGGTATCAATAACCCAGGTTCCATGTCTCGTTCTGTTATGTTTCATGCCTAATGTTACCTCATGGTCCATCATAGCTGCTGGAGCCCCAGCCATTGCGTTTCATTCTTGCCATCATTAAGAAGGAAGCAAATCTATTCGTGCATGCTTCCTCTCTTTAAGTATACTTCCTAGATTTTAATTACTTCTACTTAAAACTTAGTATTGTCCAAAACCTTAGTCACATACAAGGGAAACTAGAAAATATCATGTTTATTTTGGCTGGTTTTGTGTTAAAATCTGGTGTTCTGTTATGGAGGATGACGAGGAAAATGAATAGAACCCACTCCTTCTTGGGTGATTTGGGGTAAAAGAAGGCCTTGGGCTGGGAATTAATTTACTCATTGTTCATTCATTCATTCATTCATTCTTCAAACAAATATGTATGAAAAGCTCACTTTGTGCTCCTCTGGTTCTCCATTCTGGGGATTCAGGGTGACTAAGACATACACAGTCCCTACCCCTCATAGGTTCACATTCCATTCAGTTGGGGGTCCTAGTTCCAATTAGAATAGATTTTGTGACTTCAATAAACCATATCCCTTCTCTGAGCCTCAGTCTTGTTATCTATAGTATTATTGGAGCCCATAATTGATACGGATCCCCCACTTAAAATAGTCTCTGAGACGTAGGGGAAAGGTAGGGCCACAAAGAACCTGGCTTGCATCTTCTCCTTTGGCAGATAACAATCACTGATTTGCAGGGTTATCATCTGAATTGGTTGGGTCCTGTGGGGCAATTCCCAGCAAGATGCCTGATGGAGAGGAGAATCTTTTCTTCTGCTCACATACCTGTTGCTCCACTCCAGGGGAGGGGAGATTCCCTGGCCATGTAAGGAGGTCCTTTTGGAGCCGGAGAGCTCCCAGGGAATGTGGGGTATCCAGGGTTTGGAGAGCTATGAGGCCGGGCTGGGCTTGGAAGTCACCAGCCATCACTTCCTCTCACCCCTTCCTGGAGTCCCCTGCTCTGGGACTCCCCCAACCTCGGATTAGGGGCTCTCTGTGGCTCTGTTGTCCACTGTGGCCATCCTCTGTGAGATCCAGCAGCCTGGAGCCACCAGCCTGTGTTCAAATCCTGACTCTGTCACTGTGTCCCCCCCAAAATTCATACGTTGAAGTCCTAACCCCCAGGACCTCAAAATGTGACTACTTGAAGACAGGAGGTTTAAAAAGCTAATTAAGTTAAAATGAGGTCATTAGGGCAGGCCCTACTCCAGCATGACTGTGTCCTTATAAGAGGAGATTAGGACACAGCCAGACAGCGGAGAGACCACGTGAAGAGGCAGGGAGAAGACCGCATCCACACCCCAAGGAGAACAGTCGCAGAAGAAACCAACCCCGCTGACACCTTGATCTAGGACACCCAGCTTCCAGAACTGAAAAGAAATAAACTTCTGCTGTTGAAGCCCCCAGTCTGTGGTATTTTGCTACGGCAGCCCTCACAAACTCCTATAAGCTGTGTGGCATTTTTTCACTTAACCTCTGTGCTCGTTTTCCTCAACTACAAAATTGGGATGATAATAGTATCTCCCTCATAAGAATGTTCTGAAGCTTCAAATATAGAAAGCACTAAGAACAGGACCAGCACAGAATGAGCACTCAGTAAGGAAAAGCTGTAATTGCGCTGATTACCTCCCGTGCACCTGCCCCACCCGAGCTCCAGGGCAGGGGTTTCCCATGCGTTCCCCGACCTCCAGCAGTCAGTGAAACAGCAGAACACTTTGGTCATAGTAGGAAATACTCTTGGGCAAAAGGGGGAATGGATGAACGAGGAATGGGTGAGCGAATGCTGTTTCAAAGGTTTCTCGGAAGAAGATTAAAATGCCATAAAATGATGTTGTCATTGATATCTCTCCACTATCTAGCGAGGAATGCGTAGAGACAAAGTGAGCGCCCAAGTGTGAAAAGAGGGGATTTCTTTGTTTGTGCAGAGGAGGGGCCGGGGCGTGTGCAGTCACCACCGCGCAGCAGGTGAGCCTTGCCAGACACACCTTGGGCCCCAGCCAGAGGCTTACCTGAATCTCGGGAGGCTGACGCAGTGTGCGTGGGGGACGCAGCCGACGAGGAGGACGTGACTGAGCCCGCAGGCAGGCGTGGGCAGGGTGCGAATGTCAGAGAAGCCGTGAGACGCGGGTCCAGCGGCTGCCCCTGAGACCTGCACCCGGTGCTGTGCAGACAGACAGGAGGGGTTGTCCACTCCAAATGCCCCACGTACCTGGGCCCTTCTCCTCCTCTTGCGTCTGCTGAGTTTCAGCCTCCCCTTCTCCCCCCTCCCCAGGTTCTGGCCACTGATCTCTCTACTTTCCTAGCTGTAGCTCCAAAGGCTGTTCTGTGAACCTAGGAAAGCAAAGGGGAGATCTTGGATCACTACAGACAATTCTCTGGCTCCTAAACTCGTAGGATTCTGCCCAGAGTTGGGGGTTGCAATCCACAAAGATTTCCTGGAAATGATGAGCTTTAAACCCCATTATGCTGGAGATCAAAATCAGCCACCCCAAGCCAGCCTGCCGCCTGGCAACGTATCCCTCCATCCATCTTGTCAACATTTATTAAGTGCCTACTGTGTGCCGGCCAGGCTCAGATTGCCGGGGACATACTGGTGATTAGGAGATTTTTCTCAAAGAGCTAGCTAGCACGCAAAGAGACCGGACTGCAATAGAAAATGAGGCTTCTTTTGTCTTAGTTTGCTTTTTCTAATTAAATAATCGCTATGCCCAATGAGGGGTTCGATCTCATGATCCCAAGATCCAGTTGCATGCTCTACTGACGGAGCCGGCGGGGGGTGAGGGGGGGGAGAAGAGAAAAGAAAGAAAAGAAAGAAAAGAAAATGGGGCTTCCATGTGAAGTAGACAGCCTCCGGCCTTCCTCAGGGTGCCACAGGGGAACATAACAGCGGAGGGTTCACCTCAAAAGGGCATCCTGGAAGGCCTCAGAAGGAGGGACCGATGGGTGTGCCTCGAAGAACAAAGCAGCCACAACATACCTATGCAGGCCAGGTGGAAACCACCTGCCCTCACACTTTCTCAGCAGAGAGCTTTGTTTTCTGTCATGTTAAGCCTCTTCTTCCATGCTCCATCTCAGAAATCCTTAGAGCCGTCCCTAAAAACCGATGGAGGTCTTCACCCGTTGTCAGGCAGCGTGGAGAAAGTTTGTTTCCTGAGGCTCCCTGGGGAACTGCCCTGTGCTCCTTAGCACCGCCTACTGGAACTTTCTGCCACGATGGAGCTATGCGCTGGCTAGGACAGTGGCCGCTGGACACATGGGGCTATCAAGTACTTGGAAGGTGGCTAACTGGAAATTTTATTTCATTGGGAGTAATTTACAAACAGCCACCTGTGCTACCAGCTGTGGTATTTCGTATAGGTCCAGGCGTTCCGGAAGCGTCTCCACCAGGCCTGCGTCCACTCTCTTTCTTGACTCATGCAGCCTCAAGGCACGCTCTCTGCAGGAGAACTCCATACACTGTGCTCCGTCTCACGCGGGGATGCGGGGGCCCACTGCACATGTGCTGCGTCAAGATCGCAGGCCACACACTCAGGTGCGCCAAGAAATCCCCAATGTTTTATTCTCCTGACATCAGGTTAAACCTGACTTACAGCCAGCCCTGTGGGAGAGCCCGTCTCCGTCAAGAGTGGGGCACCAGCGCCCCCACACCGAGTGTCATGCAAAGTCTCTGGGGCTGTGTGATGGGGGAGCCAGAGACGGAGTCACGCAGGCTTTCTCCCAGGCGAGGGAGCTGCCTGGGCAGCCGGACCCTCTGGAGAGGACGGGTGAGGATACTACAGCTCCCCTTCTTCCTCAAGGCCCAGGGTCAAGGGTCGTTGCTGCTAACAGCATCCAAGCCTTGCCCCCACCCCAGGCAGAGGGGTCTTCCTCTTTCACCTTCAAGCTTCTCTCCTTTGCTTCTGGGATGCATCCTTGGAAGCAAGGTGTTCCTTGCTTGCTTTAGTCATTGCTGCAACGAACGCCAGCAAGGTCCATGTGGTGCGTCGAGTCCGATAATCTTACAGTTGGATCGAGAGGGCTCGAAGTGGCCAGGTTTCTTCCCTACAGCCCTGGAGGAAAAGATAAAGAGAAGAATCCCACTATTTAATATTGCACTGCATTATACTTCCTCATAGGACGGTCACGCCCCACGTGAGGAAATGCTGAGAGGCCAGGGAAGGACGTTCACGTCCCAGGGAACAGCATATGCAAAGGGACAGAGGCAGTCAAGTCCTGTAGCAGCCAGATGGCATGGTGGCAGCCTCAGAGTGACCAATCTGAGGGCTGGGTCACGCATGGCCACTACGTGCTTGCAACCACTTAGATGCTTGCAACCACTTAGATGCTGCCATGCCCATTTCAAGATGAGGTTCCAAGAGGTTAGACAATCTAGCCAAGGCGTCCCAGGATATAGACCCAGGTCTCGTGGACTAGAAGCTTCAGAAGAAGCTGTAGAACAGTCTGGAAAAGACGATGCAAATCAGGAGCAAGGAGGGAGGTGAGACAGCGATTTGCCTTGGGAATGGGGTGCGCCGAAGGTGGAAATCCAAGCCCTCAGCCAGGGGATGAGTCAAGGGAGACAGCCCAGAGTCTGAGTCATCCAGATGACTCCAGAAAATCCAAGAGACTAAGCTAGCCTCCCAACCCAAACCACTGGCCTGTCCCGGAACGTGCACACCTTCCTAAGCTTCTATTAATAATCAGCCACAGGAAGCCTCCCACAGTCACTCACATAATGATTAAGCCCATTATCACCACTTCGGAGAGCTGCCCCATTGCCCCCTGCGGTAGGGGAGGCGTGGCCAGGGAGGAGGTGACATCATCAGCAGAGCCCTTCTCCCTTTCTGCAGAGGCATGGCGGGAGCTGATGTAAGACTGGATTCAGAGTCACGAGACTAGGACCGGACTGAGGGCCAGGTGCCTTCTCTCTGGTTGTCCGGGTTCTCCAGCTAGAATGTTGGCTCCAAGCATCTGCCCACCAACATCACATAACAGAGCGTTTGCAGAGCCCCTTGGATTGAGAAGGCACGTGGTGGTTTAGGAGAAAGAATGTAGGTTTGGGGGCCATCCAGACATGGTGGTTAGGGACAAACTTGGGAGCTAGACCGCCTGGATTTGATTTCTAGCCCTACCACTTACTTGCTGGGAGTCTTGGGCAAATTACTTCGTATTTTTTTCTGCCTTGGTTTTTCCATTTATAAAGTAGGGATGATAAAAATAGCACCCTATGTCTTGGAGACGTGGTGAAGATTATCATTATTACATGCAAATGGTTTAGGACAGTCCCCAGGACCTTTGTGCTAAATAGGTATTAGCTCTTCTTATTAGAAACCTTATATGAAGCATCGTCCCTCCATGTCAGGGAATAAATATCACGCATTGTTAAGAACGATCTCATTGGCTCATGGATGGTGCTGGTGTCAGCAGCAAGAGCTTCCATGGGGTGGCCTTATTCCCTGCCTTGGCCCAGGCATTTGCTATATACTCTGGGGCGTTCATTTCATAATTAATCCATTATACTCGACGCTTACATTTGATGCATGTCCTGTTTTAGGCATGCTGTATTTTACGATAAGAAAGTAAAAAGAAATGTGTGGGCGGGTTTTTTTTCAACTGCAAAGATGTTCATCACATCTGGTTACTTGAAAAAAAGCAGGTTATAACAAAGTCAGTAGTCATTTTTACAAGCTGTTGTCAAAATACCTACCCGTAATTAAATGCTATCATAAATTTTTAATATATATTTTCACACACATACATACACACATACCCATAGAAAAATTTCTGGAGCAACAAGCACCAAGATATTAATAGAGATTATTACTGAGGGGTGGCTTATTCTAATTTTTTGTGATCTTTGTTGTCGTATGTATTTCACGCCTATCTGAATTTTCTAATAACTCCACATGGAATATTTATTTCTGACTTTTTTTGTTGTTGTTATGGCAGCAACCATTTTTATAGCATCTCTTAGTTTAGAATATGCTCAGGATTAAAGCATGGTCTGCTGACATTGGATGCGCCTGTGTCAAGGTAAAACCACTGTCTACCTGGACAAGTGCGCCTTTTGACTTGCTATGCACCAGGGATTGTCTGTTTGTTTCAGGAAGACTGGGTGACTCAGAACGCCCCTTGGCCCCAGATACGGCTCTGGGGACTCTGTCCCCTGCTTCCACCTGGCTGGCTGGTGGGACTGTGGCAGCCATGTTTTCCCTTCTACTGACACCCCTTGGCTGTGCTTCCTCCTCACAGACTGCTGGCTCATGACACCAGCTCTCAGTCCAGCAGCCATGCAGTCTGGCAGCCATGGGGCTACCTCCCCAGGCCTGGGCTGAGACGGATTGGTTTGTGTCATTAGTCAAATCTGGGCCTCAGCGTCCTCATGTGTGAAATGGGCACCCACATTGCCCACAGGATGGGGGAGGGGAGGGCTTCCGTCTGAAATGTCCACGTGCTCCACCCTTTTAAGAAAGAGTATTAAGTACAACCCTGTGCACCTGCTCAGGTGAACTCATTGACCCTCACCAGATTGAGTAAGGGCATATTGGTGTCCCCTCCACAGTCCTCCCTTCTTTGCTTAGGAACAGGACAGCTAGGCCTTGGTCTTCTTGTACCTTGAAAATGATACTAACTTCTCTCGCTCCGCGCCACCCCCTGCCCCCCCGCTGTGCACACACAGCACTATCATCTGAGCCTTTGCAGTCCTCGGGGTGAATGCTTGCACTGTGCTCCCCAGAGTGGGGGCTGGATTGCAGAGCTCCTTCTCTTGAATTTGATCCTGGTGGTGGTCAAAGGCACACATGGCCAGAATGCCTGGGCGGGATGAAAATATCAGTTTCTGTCCCTAAAGAAGGAGCACCAGGCCCTGCAGAATCCAAGTCACTACTGAGTTGTGGTTTAAGAGGCTCCTAGCAAGGGGTGAACCCGAAAGTCATTTCCGTTTAGCTTCAGAAAGCACTGCGAGTGGGGGGGAAAAGGCAACAGACTTGCCCTCCTAATTGTAATAACATCGGGCAGGATAATTTATGTACCAAGATGGAATTCACCACTAGGTCCAGCAGAGGCGGGCTGACTGAGCTTCAGTGTAACACAAGGAAGGCAAAGTCACGTGATGGTCCTTCAGGCATCCGCTTGGCAAGTCAATGTCACGATGACTACAAAATCCTTTTGCATTTCTTGATCCAGGTTCCAGGTGATGGTGGGTAGGGCCCGTCGGTCAGGAGCCAGGGGGGGAGACTGAGGCTCGGGGGTAACTTCTCCAAGACAAGCACTGGCTCTGAACATCAGGGAGCACCTCTATGGCGAAGGGAAACATGGCCTCGGAGGAAAAAGGAGCAGATTACAGTTTTGAAAGTGCCAAGGAGCAAATGAAATCTGCTCCAGGTGTCTGTACATACGTTCAAAGCCCCTTCCTCCTTCCCCTCTTCCCTCCCTCCTTCCTTACATTCAATCAGCAAACACCACTTAAGTCTTGCCTGCCCCGTGCAAGTTGGTGTGTTCGCAGGAGGGAGGAGCCGCTGCCCCTGCTGGCCATGAGCTCTGCCCTGCAGAGATTCAAGCAAAGGCACGGAGTGCGAAGGTGCCCGGCGTGACTGGCCGGGGCAGGCAGGCCGGTCTGACTGGAAGGAGTAGTTGGTGGTGGTGGTGAAGGTAGATGGTCAGGCCAGGAAGGTGGGCGGAGGGTTAAGGGCCAACAATTTTAGGAGGAGTAGCCTGCCATGCATACATTCGGGCTCCTCACAGCTCCCATGGCCTCCCAGAGAAAAGGAGGAAAAATTTCCCAGGGCTCTGCCCTCCTCAGAGATGAAGAATTTTCTAGCTCACTGACCTGCAGTTCCCTGATAACCTTCTGATTGAATCTAGAAAGGACTGGCCTGAGAACAAAGCTAACTTGGAGTAAAGGAATCTGAGAGATACTGAGAGCTCGAGAGGCAGGGGCCTGGTGACGTCAGGCCCTGGTTCCAGCTGTACCTGAAGCCAACCTCCACTGGACTTCAGGGCTCCAGGAGCCCACAGCTATGCCTTTCCTCTGGCTGCTTCAGCCATTTGAAATTGTATTTATGCCACATATACACTAAGGCGTTCTGACTAACAAAAAGAAAGGAAAATATGCAACGTTCCCAGAACAGAAGGCGGTGAGGTCATGCTTCCCCGCCCATGCCTCATCTCATGGCTGCCTGCTTCAAATATCCCTTTTCGGGGATGGTTCTTCCAGACTTTCCAGAACAGGCGAGACCCTCGGGTTATGGAGTCTTCTGAGACCCTCTGAGACCCTGAGGACACCTGCAAGCACATAGGCAGGACGCTGTTTTATTCATCCCTTTATTCCTGAACCTCACACTGTGCTTGAAAGGCTCCTGAATGCTTGACAGCTAGGTATTGAATTTGAAAAATGAATCTGGTTGGAGAAGAACAAGAGAGGTTTCCTGGAAGAGTTGACATTTGCCGTGGCCTGGGAGGACACGGATCTAGTCAGGGTGGGCTGCAGGGGCTGCAGCAACAAATCCGCTCAAAGTGTATAGGACAGCAGCAGGACAGCAAGGTGAATCACACGCTGGCTATTAAAGTTACCATCCGGGGATGCCTGGGTGGCTCAGGTTATGATTGCAGGGTCCTGGGATCAAGTCCCGCATCGGGCTCCTTGCTCAGTGGGGAGCCTGCTTCTCCCTCTCCCACTCCCCCTGCTTGTGCACATTCTCTCTCTCTGACAGATAAATAAATAAAATCTTTAAAAAAAATAAAGTTGCGGGGCGCCTGGGTGGCACAGCGGTTAAGCGTCTGCCTTCGGCTCAGGGCCTGATCCCGGCGTTATGGGATCGAGCCCCACATCAGGCTCTTCTGCTATGAGCCTGCTTCTTCCTCTCCCACTCCCCCTGCTTGTGTTCCCTCTCTCGCTGGCTGTCTCTATCTCTGTCGAATAAATAAATAAAATCTTTTAAAAAAAATTAAAAAAATAAAGTTGCCATCCAAAGTGACACAGGTCACTTCCACTCCCCGGTCATTGGCAATGCCAGGCACCCGATGTGCCTAATTTCAGGGAGAGACGGCGGAAGCAGGAGAGGTGAAATGGGAGTGAGCAATCTTAGTATTTTCCCTCAGTGAATGAAATCTCCAGAGGGAAAGGAGGCGTGGGGGGCTTTCTGGAAGGGGAAACAGTGTGGGCAAAGGTTCAGAGGTGAGGATGTGAGGGGAAGCGATGAGTAACCCAGAGTCTGGGGAGGGGAGGGGAATGTCTGGGCAAGTGCAGGGGCATCTGCATGGCCATCCGGGGAGGGGGTGGTGGGCTTGGCAGGCAACCCAAACAGTAGAAGCCTTAATTAGGCAGAAGCCGCGATTAGGTTGCTCAAGATGACAGCCAAGTAGGGGCCGCAGGGAACTGGGGAGGGGCAGATGACAAAAGCAGGGCAGCTGCTGGAAAGCCCACAGGAACCCCTGTGAAACCCTCCAGAAGCATCCCTGGGCTTGACCCGAGCAGACCAAGACGCAGGTCTTTTGCAGATATGCCACAAATATTTGTGAAACACGCATGAGCCATGTGCGGGGGTGAATCCCGTCCCCCTGAAATTCATTTCCACGGGGAACCTCAAAGTGTGACCTTATTCAGGATGAGGTCTTTGCAGATGTAGTTAGTTGGGGTAAGATGAAGTCGTACTGGATTAGCGTGGGCCCTTAATTCGATCTCACTGGTGCCCTTATTAGAAGAGAAGAGCTAGAGACGGAAACATCCCGGGAGAAGGCCATGTCACGACAGAGGCAGGGATCGGAGTGACGCGGCCACAAGCCAAGAGACAGCAAGGACTGCTAGCACACACCAGAAGCTGGGAACACTGTGTACAAGGAAGGATTCTTCCCTAGAGCCTTCAGGGGGAGCAGGACTCTGCTGACACCTTGCTTTTCGACTCGGGGCCTCCAGGACTGTGGGATAATACATTTCTGTTGTTTTAAGCCACCCAGTTTGTGGTGATTCATTTCAGCAGCTCTGACAAACTATTCCAAACCAGGAGTAAAGAGATCTATGGGTCCAAAGTTGTATACCTCTTTGTTTATTCAAAGTTAAGGACCATTCTGTGCCCAGAGCATAGGCTAACATCCAGGCTCCGGTGGAATGGTTCCTTTGCACTTTTCTCCACTGCTCACAGCTGGATAGTATAGGGTAGGCATGCTCTCAGAGCACTGGGAGAATGTACCGAGGTCCACACATGGAGGTCCTCCCACGTAGACTCCCGAAGGGAGGAGAAAGATCCCTTCCCCTCCCGACAAAGTCCAAGCAAGGCTGCAGAAAGTAGGGAGGATTCAGAGAGAAGCACTTGGCATCTGCTCACTTACTCAACCAATGCTTCTGGATTTCTGTATGAAGCAAGATGCCAGGCAAGACGGCCTGGGATAATGACAGTGATCATGATGACGCCGTTAACATTTTATCAGGAGCAAGAGCTTGTTCTAGGCACTTTACGTGTGTTAACGCTATTATTATGTTTTGTTTTTGTTTTTGTTTTTGTTTTGTTTTGTTTTGTTTTTTTTGATGAGGATGAGGCAGGAAATCCAAGCCCTTGCCCTTGTGTGTAGAGCCAGAGAGGCGAGGAGAGTAGGGAAGGCAATTGTTTTTCCTAAGAAGGTTGGCAGAAGTATTTGTCCAGGAACTTGATAAATTAAACACTTAAAAGTAAAAGGAAGGGGACATAAGGAGATGGAGGGATGTATATAGACACCTGTTTAGAGTAGTTTGGTGGAGAAAGTGGGGGAGAGGAAGAGGGCTACAGGAGCCAGAGGGCAGTTGGGATAATAGGGTGGGTCGTGAATTGCAGTGAATGTGTATTTGTGGATTAGAATGATCCAGAAGGGAGGGAGATGTGGATTCTGGAGGATGGAGAGGGGGGGCCCAGTAATGGAGCTGGGAGATGCTGGCTTTTCAGGGACATTTTCTCATCTTAACAGGAAGAAAATATGGGACCGCAACCTCGGGCTCCTGAATTGTGGTGGGAAGACCTAGTGGCCTCTCTCACGCATTTGCTCCGAGTGCACGTACGGAGAGGTGGGGTGACTGCCCACACTACCACCGCTCCTCGGTGTTGGAAGCAGGAGTTCTTCTCCTGAACCCCAGCTTTCTCTTGGGTCTCTCTCAACCCTGAGTACCCATGTATTCCAAGCAAGGAGGTTGGGAATAAAGCAGTCCTAGCAGTCCTGATGAGGGAACAGAAGGCAAGCTGAGGACAAAGCAGAAACGGACACCCTGCAAACCGCCCCCCCCCCCACCAAGGGATGTATGTGACATTCCTCAGGCACTCCTGGCTGCCCTGAAGGACAAAGAAATAGTTAACCTATAGAGACCACAGTCCTGCAAGACTTGAGTCTCCCTCAGTTCACAAAAAGCATTTCTATCAATAACCTAGCTTCCAGAAGGGAATGTAAATACAATTAAATATCTTTATAACCTGCAGACCCTAGACAGATACTTCTAGGAATCCAGGAAGTTCCCAACTTCTTCATGTTAATGCCTTACTAGAGGGGTAACGACCTTAACCTGACAATGGCCAGGCCTCCGGTACCCTGTGAGTCTTCTTTGACATATGAAAGTATTTTCTCAACCTCCCTGTTTCTTTACCTTCCCCAACCCCATAGTATATAATCAGCCACCCCTCCCAACCCGGGGCAGCAGCTCTTTCTGCCCATGGGTCCTGTCCCTGTGCTTTCATAAACAACCATTCTGCACCAAAGACGTCTCAAGAATTCTTTCTTGGTCGTCGGCTCCGGACTCCACCCCACTGAACCTCACCCATATTCCACAACCTCATCGGTCCTATGGTCCTTTTAGTCAAGGTAGTCTATGATCAAATCTAAGGTGTTGCTAAATAGAAATTTCCAGAGGCCATGAGTCCAGAAACTCCAATCTATCCCATGATCCATTTGTAGCACATACTCATCTACTAAGCAAATCTAATTCTATTGCTGACCAGCGAGAAAAAGGAATAATTTAAACAGCTCGATTCAATTGCACCCACATTGGGCTCCAAGCGTTTCTGCTGCCTCAGCTGGTCTGGGCGGGGGCAGGAGGGTTGTGGGCTGTGGTGGGCGGCTCTCAGCTCCCAGATTGCTGGGGAGGATGGGGGTCTTCTATACGTGCGTGCATCTGGAGCTGTGTCCGTCAGACTTTCCTCTAGTGCGGCCACCTTGGGTACAAGAACACGGTTTCATCTGGTGCTAGTGGAAGAAACAACACATGCAGGGAAACTGGCTGTTCTGGACCTGCGGGAGGTGGGGGGCGGGATCCAGTGGCCCCTTCCTCAGAGTATCTTCAAGCGGATTTGGTCTCTTCAACCATCTCCTCTCAACCTGGGTTTAGAGTGCTGCTGCTCTCTGAAATTCTCCTCCTCCATGGTTACAATTCTTTTTCTCCTTTCTATGCCTCTGGCACTTTCCCTCCCCTCTGCCTGAATTTGTTCTCTGCTCATTGTCTTCTGGATAGTTGGGGTTCCCATAGAGCAACTCGGGGGCCTCTGGCTGCAGGTCTGGGCTGCTCTGAGTGCTCTGCCCAAAGACTTCCTCAAAGGAGAATCTTGAAATGGCCTCTCTTGGCAAAATGCCCTTCCTGGGCCCACATACTAGCGTTTTAATTTGTTGAAGGAGCAGGCAGCTTCCTCTGTAGTTTTGAACTTGGCTCTGTATCTTTGGCAGGTAATAAACCAGAGGTGCTCAATAAATGTTTGTTGAAAGCGAAATAGAGACGGTAAGGGAAGATGGATTTATGAGAGTGGGTAAAAGACTGCTCCATCCAGAAGGGTCTTCAAATAGCAGGGTGGCTCTGGAGGACGCAAACTTGTTGTTCATGACCATGTCCTTAGTGTCTAGGACAGTGCCTGGACATAGCAGGTGCTCGATCCAGGTGTGGAATGAACGAGCTCGGTGTAGCCTTCTTGTTGTGTGGGTGGGGAAACAAAGACTGTTTCCTATGCTGTGCTCCTGAGGGGGAGGACTTTGCCTCCTGGAGTCCTTTCCCCAGTGGCTGAGCACAGAACCCAGTTCAACGCAGTGGCTCAATAAATATTTGAGGAATGACAGGATTAAGTAAATGTCAGGGCCTATGGAGGCAAATGGGATGCACAGTGAGCTGGGTCCCTTGCCTTGAGCAGAGTCTGGGCTGGTGGAGGGAAGAGGGCTGTCATCAGCCTGAAGAGGGAGGGTGGGGGAAGGGCACTTAAGGCTGCCAATACAAGTCCTGGCAGGGGCCTGGGGACAGTGACAGGGTCTTCCTTTACTTATAAAATGATGTTCCTCCAGTGCAGGGGTTCTCACCTGGCTGCACATTTGAACCACCTAGAGAGCTCTTAAAACACCCCAATTCTTTGTCTGCACTCCCTCAGGTTCTGATGGAACTGGCCTAGGATGGAGTCCTGGTACGCACCTTTATTAAAAAAAAAACATGCGTCTCGGAATTCTAATACGCAGTGTGGGTTGAGCACACAGAGGTAATCTTTAAACAAAAACAAGGCAGCAGAGAAGGGCAGCTAAGGGTGGAAAGGGTGCTCTGGACAAGTTCGGGGAAGCAGAGGACTAAGGGGCAAGGATCCTCCCTGCCAGGGCTGCTGGGGGAGGGGAGAAGGCCCTGAGAGGGAAAGGAACTGGTGGGCTTAGAACTGGGGAGGGGAGGGGCGGGCGGATGGGGTGAACAAGATGGAAGAGATTGAGTGGGCGCAAGGATTTCAGCGGAGAGCTGATGCAACAAGGAAGGGGCATGGGGTAAGAATGGCTGGTAGCTGCTCGCGGGGAAGCTAAGGACGCAGCAGCGGGAAGGCAGTTAAACGGGGCTCCGGAGCTAAGATCTTGAGACTTGGAGGAAGTAGGGAGTCGCCTACAAGGGATGTCAGGGCGTGGCGCGATGGGACTCCAGAAACTATTGAGACCGAGCTGGGGCCCTTCGGTCACACAGAGACACACAGCACATGCACACGCGCGAGCGCGCACATGTCCACGCGCGAGCACACAGACGCACCCCCAGGGCACACGCGCCCACCGCACACTAGGAGGCCTTGGCCTTGCGAGCGACGGAGGCGACAGTCCAGTCGAACCGCAGCGGGAGCCGGGAGGCCCCTCCCCGCCGCGCCCCTACAAAGGCTTGCGCAACAGGCGGCGGCTCCGGCGGCCGCCCGTCGCGCTCTGCCCCGGCCCGGCCCGGCCCGGCCCGGCGCACTGGCGGGAGCGGAGAGCGCGGGGGAGGAGGGAGAGGCAAGGGGTGTGTCCCCGCCGTGTGCGGGTGCCGGAAGGCCGGGGCGGGGCGAGCGCGGGGCGGGGCCGCGGCGCCTATAAAGTCGCCCGCCGCCGGGGCATAAACAAACCTCGCCTGGCTCCGAGCTCGAGTACGGAACGCACGCCCATCCTCGCCACTCTCCTCCGCGCCCGCTGGCAGCCGAGCCTCCAGCCAAGCTCCGGGGCTGCTTTTGCCTTTCTCTCTATAGCTTAGGTAAGCCCGACACCCTCCTCGTGCCGGGCAGGGAGGGATCGATCGCCCGTGGGAGCTGCTGCAGCTTCTGGACCGCCCTTTGTGGCCCCCGGAGCTGCAAGTGCGTGGCGACCCTGTGGTGAGGGCGCAGGGAGGGGCTTTGGGGCGCGGCCGCCGCTGGAATGGGGGGGGGGTTCGATTAGCGAAGAGGAGGAAAAAAGACAGGTCTCCGCTCACCTTTCCCCAGCTGGGAAAGTGGGATCTTGGGTTTTGGGCGGTGTGGTGAGCCGCCGGCGGGGTGGTGGTGGGGGGGGGGACACCTTCATCTCGCTTCCCAGCGCCACCCGGAGTCACAGCTGGCGCCTCAGGCCTGAGAGCGCACTGGAAGTGGGAGCAGGGTTAGGGCTTGGGAGAGTGTGTGTGTGTGTGTGTGTGTGTGTGTGTGTGTATGTGTATGTGCGCGCGCGCGCGCGTTTGTGTTGGGGTGGTGTGTATCCTCGGAGTGGGGTGTCTGGGGAAGGAGGGTTTGCGCGCGCGTGTGTAGAAAGGAGGTGGGTAGGGGAGAGCGGCAAGCCAAGGCTGGAGAAAGGGGCGTGGGTGTGTCTGGTTTCCAGACTGACCCCTGAGCCGATATGCATCTGAGGGGCGGGGGCCGATTCAGCCTTGAAGCCAGGGTGGGGTGTGTGTGTATGTGTGTGTGTTGGGGGGGGAGGGTCCGAGTGTGTCACAGTGCGTGCCAAACGCGCGGGAGCGAGTGTCCGCCAGCGCCGCCGGGCAGGGTGCGTCCCCCGAGGTGGCCCGGGGTGGGCGCTGTGGCGGCGCCGAAGAGGTGGCCTAGTCCAGAGGGGTCTTGTGGGCAAGTGACGGGCCAGCGCTGGCCAGGGCTGCAGTGGCGTCATTTTCGCCTCCGCCCACCTCCCCCGCTCGCCGGGTCTCCCGGGGACCCGCCTCTCCTGCCCTCCTGGGGGAAGAACAGCTGGAATTGCTCTGAGGTTCCTGGGAGATCTGAGGTCTCTGATTCAGCCTGGGGCAGGGCGTGTGGAGAGTGGTGAAAAAAAAAAAAAAAAAAAAAAAAAAAAAAAAAAAAAAAAAAAAAAAAAAAAAAA
>NC_048223.1:123921013-123961165 GCF_002007445.2 Ailuropoda melanoleuca
CCCCCCCGCCCCCAGCCCAACCCTCTCCCCTCTCTTGCCTCTGCTGTCAGATGTCCCTGTGGGTCAGGGGCAGCACCCCTCTCTGGCTGGGAAGGGGGAGGTGCCTGGCGGCCAGTGAGGGAGGAAATCTGGTTGGGGAAGGTTCAGGCTCAGGTCTTCTTCATAGACGCCCTGGGCTCTTCAGTTCCTTTGCTTCCTTTAAATTACTGGGAAAAGGTTGAAGTTTCGGAGTTCAGCCCGTGGCCACACAGGAGAGCTTTATTCTCTTCATGATGTCCATCAGCCATGCTTAATGTTCTCAGCCATCTCAAAGGAACCAAGTATCCAAATACAAAATGTGCTCTTGCTACGAAAATGCAGTTTGAAGGCAAGCCCACCAGCCCCACCTCCTGTACCGAAAGTTGAGTCTTCACTGACTTTCACAAATGTGAGTTGAAATGAGCAAGGTACAGAGAGTGCGAACCCCCGCCCCTGCCTTCAAGGTGCTCACCCATTCAGGGGGAGAAATGCAGGTGAAGGGGCTAAGTGCTGGTGTGGCCCAGGGGTGGGGGTCAGAGGGTAGGGGGAGGTTGAGGTGATCAGGAATTGATGGGCAGCTGTCAGAGGGACAGTGCTCTGGTGTAAGCAGTGAAATCGGGTGTGTCCCCTGACCTGTGACCTCTTAGTTTTGTGGGACCTCGTTCCCCACAAGAGGGTGAGAAGGGAGGCTTTGCCTGCCTCGCCCAGTAGCCTGATACCTGGCCCAGGGCTGGCCCTTGAGAGAAGTTCAGTTACATGCGTTGAATGAATTGAATGGCTCCTTCCCTCCGCCCCATTCCCCTATAATCTCTTGGGTGCAGTCCCGAGCAGGGAGTTGACCTTTGGGGTGGCGGTGTTTGATTTGGCTTTCCAGGGAGACCTTCCAGCACCTGTTGGGGTCTTCCCTCCCCAGAAGGGGATCTTCTGGAGCAACAAGCAAATCCAAGATCACTAACAGTTGGTTTGATAATTTGGGATGGAATTAAAAACTCACACACGTTCCTGATCCAACGTCTTCCCATTTGACAGATGGAAACTGAGGCTCAGAGACAGGGTATGAGTGGCCAAGGCTGAGCCAGAGCTGGAACTTGGCCCTCCAGACCCCTCTGTTGGGACTGAAGGTGGCGAACGGGGTTCTTGGTCTTGATTGTTGG
This sequence comes from Ailuropoda melanoleuca, assembly GCF_002007445.2. Lineage (NCBI taxonomy): Eukaryota > Metazoa > Chordata > Mammalia > Carnivora > Ursidae > Ailuropoda > Ailuropoda melanoleuca. The sequence continues at coordinate 123,922,186 of NC_048223.1, forward strand.
CCCGCTGCTATGAGAGGGGCAAACACACATTGGATCTTCCCTGGGTTTCTTGGTAAGGAAACTTTCCAGGCGGAATGTGGTGATGATTAATTTATTTAGTGTCAATCAGGTGTTCTTGAGAACTTAGCAGAATCAGCCCAGTCAGCAAGGGCTGAGGCCCTGCTGAGGGGTGGTTGACTGGATTCTGGCTGCCCCCTCCAGGTTGGACCTTAGATCCGAACAGAGCTGGGGGCTCCCCACCAGGCTCACCGGAACCTCCTGGACTAAGCTTGCCTTGGCATGGATGGGGAAGAAAGATCGCCTTGTGGTTTTTTTTGGTGGCCTGAAGCGGCAGTTCTTCCATGGGACCCAACTCCAGAGAATCTCATCCAAGGCGTGACTCAAAGTCCCTGTGCCTCAGAAAGGAAGCCAGGATGATGAGTCAGCATCTACGACTGTGGCAGGGAGGAGGCCTGACTCAGGCTGGGAGGGGGCAGGGAGGGGCAGGACACTCTCCCTCCTAGTCAGCTGCTGCTCCACCCCTCCTCCTGTCATGCTGGCCAGAGCTCTGCCTGAGCTGTATTGGCTCCATTGAGTAGATGGGAAAAATGAGGCTGAGAAAGTTTAAGAGACTTGCTCTTGGCCACGTGGCTAAAGGTGGGAGAGCCAGGCTTTGAACCCAGAGAGCCAGACACCCAAGCTTTTGTTTCTTCTTACGACAGCATGTTGGGGTGACTGGAAAAAGCTAGAAGTCCAGAGATGTGACTAGGAGCTCCGTGCTTCAGTTTCCTCTCTGATAAAATGGGAATAACAGACATTATCCCATGGGGACATGCAAATATTAACTGAATTCATCCATTGAAAGGGCAGAAAACAGTGCCTGGCATGTGGGAACACCATGTCGGTGTTTGCTGTCAGTGATTCCTACAAATTACATTTCTTGAGGCATTTCCTTGGCAATCAGTGTCAGGCACTTTTGTCCTAAGCTTACCCATGCCAGTCAGAGTGCCTGCAGGGGCTGAACTCGTGTTTTACTTCTTGAAGTTCTTCCAAAAAAGCTGAGCTTATGCAGAGTGCGTAAAAATGTAATGAGAACCTTGTCTGAAATGCTGATTCCCAGGCCCAGTAAGTCTGGGAGGGGCCAGGAAGCTGCACCATTTCGAAGCTCCCTGGGCTGGATTAGGGGTAGGGTGTACGGAAGGCAGGCGGAATTGAAGACCTCCACTCCAGAATGATGGGGAGAGGGAAAGGAAAGGAGAGGCCAGAGTATCTCCTACTCCTTTTACCAGACCCTGGTGCTCTGGGAGCAGCGCTTACCTGGCTAAGGTGCTATATAGTTTCCAGTGCATCACCTCATGCAATGAAGATGGGAGACATTCTTGCCATTTCTCAGGTCAGCAAACTGAGGCATGGACAGGTGACTTGCTTGTCTAGAATCAAGTGAGTGGGGTCCTGTTCTAGGTGGGGCCACCCTGGATAATTCCCTCCAGTGTCGACCTTCAAGGCCCCCCAGACCCTTCTGGACCTGTCTTTGAAGCATGAATTTGGTTTCCTGGATTCATTTCTTGCTACCCTTCCTGCCTCCCTGATCCCAGTCTGGTCCCAGGCCTGCCTTTCTGCTTCTTCTTTCTCCTTCCATTGGGAGACAAGAGATGGACGGAAGGCAGCGTTTGCTGCGGAGGTGGAGGTGAGTTCTCTGATACCCTCTTGGCCTCTGCCGCGCCAGCCCAGGCTTGTTGGAGGTGGGTGTCCTGAGAGATGAGATGCGCTCCCCTCAGGGAAATTCTGTGCAGGCTCTCTGTCTAGGCTTTTCCAGTCCAACAGTGTTTCTCCAACTGAGGTGGGAGGAGATGAGATTTGTTAGCATCTGGGAGCCTTGAATGGCCTGTTCAGGAGTTCATCTTTCATTTTATAGCTTTTCTTCTCTTAAATCCATGGAAATCTCAGTACAAGTGTGAAGTACAAGTGTGAATTTTACACCCATGTGCAGCTCTGCTCGAAGGGGTGGATGGGGACCAGAGCTCCATCCTGCTCCCCGTCTCAACCCCAGCTCCGCTCCCTTGGCTTTGAGCAGATTCTGTGCTGCTCTCTGGGCACCACCCAGATGTGGGTATGAGCTCCAGAGGTATGCAGTTCTGAGGACTCCCAGCTGGGAACCCTGGCCTCCTCTCCTCTCTCCTTTCCAAGCATTGAACTGGCTGCCTTTCTCCAGAAAGCCCTCCCTGGGTTTCCCCTCCGGGCTGGCATGCAGGGGTGTGTGCCCTCCTTGGATCATTCTGGGCTGAGTCTCTGTTTATCCTTTTCCTGTAGACCTGAGGGCCTGGCACTTAGTAGTCACTCAGTTAATGTTGGTTAGAAGAAACCCTCCGTTTATGAAGGAAATAACTTGGGCCATCTTGTGTAGGAAAGATTGAAAGACCATTCAGAGTATGGAAACAGTGAGACCATTTTGGGCAAGGATCCTGTCAGTGTGGCAGTCATCCCATCTCTGGGACAAAGGGTTTTGTAGGAAGACTCTATTTCCATGCCCTATGCTAACACTGGCTCTGTTTGTGGGCTTTCAGCCAATTATCTCACAGACCATCCAGGGCAGCCCATGCTTGTCCTGCGGATTTGCAGAAAAATCCTTGAAACCCACCAGTGTCCTCCTTTGGACTTCCCATTATTCTACTTGTCCCCCCAGACGGTCATCACTCTGCCAAACAAATGGATTTGGCTGCCAAGACTCCACTGAGAACCTTCAGGAAGATCCCCTGGTGGTGTTGCAGAGAAGGGGTGGGCGGTGATGGATTGCCAACCCTTCCCCTTTCCGGCTCTGTGTCCCGGACCCCCTGGCTAGTTCTGTGCTCTCTCTGAACACAGGTGGTCCCATTTCAACTCTGGCCTTGTATCCAGGGAATGAGTATAGCTGGGGTTTGCCTTGTTTTGGAAGGTTCGTTTTTCATTCTTTTGGCACCAAGCAATTGCTTGAATGCTGCTGATGTTCAGGCTCCATGCAAAGCAGGAAGGGGGCCCTCCAGAAATTTCTAGTCTGGTTGTCCCCTTTGCATGGCATTTGTACCATTTTATTGACTTGGAGAGCCTTGTTCTCGACTACTGTTCCCCTAAAGCGGGGAACTTTCTTGATGATCCATGTTGTTTAGTAGCTTGATTATGTAAGAAAAACATGGAGAGTTAAGACCACCACTCCTTCACTCTCCTCAGAGCCTTGAGTTTCAAAAGGTCTAGAACACAGCCAGAGAACCCATGAACTGCCTTGTAGCTTGATGTCATGATCTCCTTGGCAAAAGAGGAAAAAAAGCATCTATCCACAGGAAGGCTGGGGTATCCAAGGCATATCACAAGGCTGCTTTCCTTGAGGTTCATGCAAACATGGGGCTGTTCTGGAACCTTCGGGGATTGCAGTATCCGGGAAGGATGCTATGCCAGACAGCAGCAGCACGCATTGATTTCCACCCCCCGCCCTCCCCCCCTTTTCAGTTCTGTTCTATAAAGAGCCCAGTGTGCTGGAAAGAACACCACTTTGATGTGGCTTTGAAACCGGGTGTGTTATGGAGGGGACAAAATGTGGGCCAGTTGCTGCTGACAGTCACGATCGATGCAGGCTTGTCAGCAATGCCTCCTGGTGTTGGCCTCTTCCTCCTCCTGGTTGGGGGAGGCTGCCATCTGCCCACCCCTGCTCTCCACACTTGTACCACGTCGCAGGCCTGGGTCTTGGCTTTTCGGAGGTCTAGTGGGCCTTTGCTTTTGAGCCTCAGGTTACCCATCTGTAAGCTGGGGTGATAATATCTACCTTCTGCCGGGGATGTCCATGAGGAACAAATAGAACAAGATAGTGAACACTTTTTCAAAGTATCAAAACTGCTGTATCAGGAAGGCACCATGGGGGGCACCTGGGTGGCTCAGTTAAGTGCCTGACTCTTGATCTCAGCTCAGGTCTTGATCTCAGGGTGGTGAGTTCGAGGCCTACATTGGGTGCTGTGCTGGGCACAGAGCCTATTAAAAAAAAAAAGAAGAAGAAGAAAAGGAAGGTGCCTTGAGGGAGAGCTAAAAACAAGGCCTTTCTGTGCAGTATAAGGGAGAGTAGGAAAGTCTGGGGTGTGGGTGCTGTCCAGAGCCTGGGTCTATTCATGGGGGCTCCGTGGGACTGTGCAAAGTGGAGGAGAAGCACGTGACTGCCTCTGCTGACCCACACAGGAAAAGCCTCCTGGTCACAAGGGGCTCATCCTTAGAATGTCCTACCTGGACAAAGGGTTGGGCACACAGTACGTGTTTATATGTAGACCGAGCTGATTTCACGGTCGTCGTTCTCCTTTAAGGTTGCTTGAACCTGGGCTAGCTGCTGCTGCTTCTTTTTTTTTTTTTTTAAGGATTTTATTTATTTGACAGAGACACAGTGAGAGAGGGGACACAAGCAGGGGGAGTGGGAGAGGGAGAAGCAGGCTTCCCGCTGAGCAGGGAGCCCTATGCGGGGCTCGATCCCAGCACCCTGGGATCATGACTTGAGCCAAAGGCAGATGCTTAACGACAGAGCCACCCAGGTGCCCCCCTGGGCTAGCTTCTTGCTTAGTGACTTGGGGCACATTGCTTCACCCCTCAGTGCCTCAGTTTCCTTGTCTGTCACATGGTGGTGCCTACTCTGGGTCCTGAGATGCTCAGAGGAAGTATGGAATTCAGAGTCCAGTAAACACCGAAGACATCATTCCTGTGCTGTTGTCTGCCGTGTCTGTGGCCACTTGTGCTGGGCTGGGTGCATCCGGGTGCTCCCAGAATACATCGTGGTTGTTTCAGTGCTGGACACCCACCCCCACTGTCCCCCCTCGTGGGAATTCTAGGGGCCCAGGAGAACTCGTTCACTAGCGTGTGCAGATGGGTCCCCCAGCCAGAGAGTCGGAGCTGGAGGGAGGCTCCCGGTCTTCCAGACAGGGAGAGGTCTGTGGCCGGGAGCACAGGGACTTTCAGGTTCCCTGGGGGGATCTGGGCAGGACTGAGATGGGCAGGACCCTTTCGTCTTTGGGTATAGCATGTTTCCATGTGGGCTCCCATCGGCCCCACATTTATGATGGACCGTGTGATGTCCATAGGGCACCTGTGGCCTGTTTTGCAGGTGGGGATGCCGAGGCCCCCAGAGAGGGGTTGAATGACTTGGCTGGAGTCACGTGGCAGCAGAGCAGCAGGCGTTCCGTGCCCTGACTCCTGGGGGGTTGCTCCTGCTCCATCAAGGCTTCTGAGAGTCACAGGCTCTGAGTGTCCCTTCCCTGTCCCCGTGACTGGTTAACAATTTTCTGGAGGCCTCACATTGCCCAGCATACCTCTGCCCACTACCCTCCCAGATCCCCGGGGTCATGGTCTTCCCTTCTCTGGGCAAATGCCAGTCTTGGCTTCCCTTGGAATCCAGGAGGTCCAAGTAATTGCTGACTGTCTCCTGGGTCTACTGAACCGGAAAGGTATTCGCCCAGTGCCCCTTGGGCGCTCGTGACTCATTGACCGACGTTGCTAGTGGAAGGAAGACCCCCATGGTGGTGCATTGGGTCTGATCGCTGGAAACCCACGTAGCACTTGCTGAACTTCTGTGAGCTCCCCCTGCTTGCTGGGCCAACTCTGGGGCTCCCTGTGTATAAGACACAGGTTGTGTCCTCACAGATGTCCCTGGGTCTCTGAGGCCACCAGGAAAGGAAAATGCACTGATTGCTTAAGCAGCTACCCCGTTAGCCACGGTTTCTGCTCCCCGTGGTCAACCAAGGTCCAGAAGCAGATGACACTCCCTCTGACATGTCGTCAGAAGGTCGACAGTAGCCTGCCTCCAGGACGCATGCGTGCATCATTCCCCTCCATCTGGTCACGTGGGCACGTCACCTCACACCCTCCCAAGAAGGGTGAGCCCAGCGCAGTAAAAATCTTTTGAGAGCAAGGGAGACCACAGTCACGTAGCTTTTGTTACAGTATATTGTTAGAATTGCTGTATTTTATCATGAGTTATTGTTGTTCAACTCTTACTCTGACTTGATCGCAGGTATGTGTATATAGGAGAAAATGGTATATGTGGTGTTGGGTACTCTCTCAGTTCTAGGTGTCCACTGGGCATTTTAGGATGTGTCCTCGGTGGGTAAGGCAGGCGGACTATGCTATGTGCCAGATTCTGTGTTCCAATCTTTCATTTAAGCCGTGCTGCTGCTTGCTGGGAGCAGGAGTTGAACCCATTTCACCGATGAGCAAATTGAGGCTATGAGGCTAGAGGACTTGGTAGGGATTGCAGAGCTAATACATGATGATGCCCACTCTTCCCCCAGCTCCTGGTGACCTTCCATATTTCGGCCGTGGGTTTCCTCTGAATTCCTTCTCAGGAGAGCGGGTGGGAAAGGAGGAGGTGGTGCTGTGAACCGGTCTGACAGCTGGTGTGGTGACCCGGAGTCCGGTTTTCGGCCCTGATTGGGGTCTTAGCCAGAGCCCTGTCCTGACCTAATTCCATGTCTGGAGGAACTTTCGTCTGTGCTTCTTGGAGACACGGTGGTCAACTATCACACACCCATCATCATGCTAGGTGGGCCAGAAGGTTGGGGGTGGGACACCTGGGCTCCCACCCACTGTGCCCTGTGTGTCTTTGCCCAGTCACCCTATCCTCTAAAAGATCACCTTGGCCCTTTGCAATCTGATGTTCTGCGTTGGGGCTTTCCAGGAGGTGGTGGGGAGGGACAAGGACTGATGTCTAGCGCTCAGCCTCAAGCCCAGGGAGAGAACCTGCCAAGCCAAGCAGGACCTCAGGTAGCCTGAGAGGAGTGCCCCACTGAGTGTGGGCCCCGAGAGGCCAGTGGTGCCTGGCATGGGCGTGGTTGGGAGCAGGGGCACCAGGCCAAACCAGGTCACCCCCCACCCGCGCCTCCCTCCTGGCAAGGAAATCAGAGTCGCCTACAAAGCAGTGTGAGCTGCTGACCTGCTTCCCTGAGTGGGCCGTATGGTCTTGCTGCTGGGGATTTGAAACCTGTAGGGAAAAAAATTATTTTTTTTGCTTTTATTTATTGTCTTTATTTTCTGTATGTAAATTAAAAAATGCGTTCAGGAAAAGTGTGGTAAAGAAGTAATTCTCCATCCTTGGCTGGCTCTGTGCCATTTCAGGCCGGTCCCTCCAGCTCTGGGGCTGCTGCTGCTTCCCCCGTAAAGTGATGGTGGTGGCAGTGGTGGGGGGTGGTGTGTGGGACCCTGTGAGTCCAGGAGAGCGTGGCCTCGTGGGGAGACAGGGAAGCCATGACTGGGCCTAGTGGGTGAGCAGGACCGCGAGCTTGGTGGGCCAGAGCTCCGTCTGTTCGTGACCATGCGCTGGACTCGTCACATGGTAGGGCCTTGCCAGCAAAACTGTTAGAGGGACTGTCACACGTTGCTTGGTGCTGGGCGCGTGAGAACCTAGTGTGGGAAGCAATCTCGGAATGAATTACTGTTTCAAACCCTACTATCCTGGGACTCAGAAGGTGTTTGAGGGTGGGCATGGAGGCATGGGGCGGTAGGGGACCGGGGTGTGGTGGGTTGGGGTGAGGGAGGCTGGGGGGAGTTGCTGCTGGTGTTGGGCCCATACCCTGGCATCCTCCAAAGCATGCCAGCTTGTAAACCTGTTTTCTATATTGAGCTTTCTTAATAAGATTTCTTGTAGACAAACAGGTTTTAAAATACAAGTTTGCAAGGTTTTCTGATTCAGGCAAAGGAGAACAGAGCGAGGCCTGGCTGGTCAGCAGAATTGGGTTGGAAGCAGTCAGCTGTCTTCCTGCCCCTGGCAGGCTGACCACCAGCAGTCGGTTCAGTGAGGGGTGCTCAAGGTGCAGAGAGCTCCTTGGCAGCCCGGGTTTGGGCGGCCTTGGTTAGTGCAGGGCGGTGATCCATGTGGAGGTTCTGGCGGAGCCCTCCCTGCCGGGAAGTTTTCATCTATTGACCACGGGCTGCACCCCCACTCTCCCTAGGGACAAATAGTACAGAAGCTTCTGCTTTATCACATCTCCCTGCAGACCTCAGAGTCCCCAGGGTGCTTATGGATGCTTCTTGGTCTAGACCAGGGTGTCTCAGCCTCGATGCTATTAACAGCTGGGGCTGGATAATTGTGCTGCGGGGGCCAGGCTGTGCATGTAGGGCGATGAGCAGTGTATGTGACCCCCACCCACAAGGTACCAGCAGAGCCTCCCAGTCATGACCATTAGAAACACTCCAGACAGGGCTACATGTCCTCTAGGGGACGGAAGCACCTATCCTGGAGAATCACTGTGATGGTTCTCGGTGGCCTCACCGGAGGCTCCCCATGGCCCCCAAGGGCTCCAAAAAAAGCAGCAATTCTCAAGTATTTGATATTTAAGAGAGACTGGCTAGTTTTCGACCTGCTGCCTCGTGTGGGTTGGGAAGCTGAGTTGTAGGAAGGAAAAGGAGGGATGGGGTAAAGAGGCGTCCCCAGGAGCACGTTTAGGAACCCATCAAGGCTGGGCTCAACCTCTCTTCTGTTCTGAAGGACAGTGAGGGAGCCGGTGGAAGCTGAGATACTAATGTGATCCCGGCATCGGGAAGCCACGAGCCACACCAGGCTGGACTCTGGCATGCGCTCGAGTCCATGTGCATGCAGACGTATTTCAAGTCCTTTCACTCTCGGGGTGTAGTGATGATTTAAGAGTGAATTTAAACACAGACATTGCTCCTAATTTGCATCAAACCTCTTCATGTATTCAGCACACGAGTGTCGTCCAACTTTGGGAACAAGATAGGTGTTCCCAAAACGCAGGTGGGGCTGCCCCGCGTGTAGGAGCCCGTGGAATGGGAAGCCCTTACACTCAGCATGAAGGGTGGCGCTGCCAGAGCCCTGGGCTTCTGGAAGGCTCCTTTGGCTGTGTAGGCGAGGTGTCCCACGGGCCAGGGTCTCGGGACCATGAACACGCTGAATTAGCAAGGCCGACAGACCTCTGCTTTTCATGCCTCCTGCCTCCGAGCTGGCCGCTGCCCAGGAATGCTCACAAATATAAAACCGACTTTGTTTTCAGAATGTTCTCGAGCATAGACTCCAAAGGCTGCATAAAGGCATTCTTGTGGGGCTGGTTATCTACTGGGGAAAATCGTGCTGGGGCCCCAGACCAGAGCATCCCAGGGCATCTGCCCACGGAATGCCACGTGTTGGTACAGGGGTGGGTGCAAGGGTGGCCCCAGCTCTTTGCCGGCTGACCTCTGAGAGGTGCTTCATGGTGAGGATTCTCCAGGGTTCTAAGAGCTGGGTCTTCAGAGGAGCCCCGGAGCTGGCATTTTAATAGGCCTGCGCTATCTGGCCCTTGTATCTCCGGAGTGGTGGGCAGCTCGGGGCCAGGGTCCCACCCTGGAAAGTAGTGTGAGTTTAGTCAGGCTGTTTTTCACCAAATTTCCTGATTCCGAAGGTCTGCATCTGTGATCTGGGGGTCTCGGGACTCCCCTCTGTCACTTACTCCTTCTCCCACCTTCTCCCACCCTCTCCCGCCTCTGCCTGCAGCACTTAACCCCTATTCTGGTGTCACTGCCCTGAGCTTGCTCCCCAGGGAGCCGATGATGTCCAGAACTCTGCTCCTGCCACCTCCGGAGGCGTCACCGCCTGATCCTTCTGCCCCGCCTCTGTTAGAGCCAAGCAGGACCTTCTCTGGCCCATTCTGCTCGCCCATCCCTGCTCCCCATCCCGCTTCCCGCTTCCCTGTGCTCACCCTTCTTCCCCTGCGCCCCAGCCTGCACCTGCTCTCCCAACCCCTGCTTCCCCTCCTGCTTCCCTGTCACTGCTCTCGCCCTCATCCCCCTCACACCCCTGCTCCCCATCCTTGCTCCCCCTCCCTTATCCCCTCACCCCACACCTGGTCTCCCCCACCTGCCCCCCATTCTGCCCCATCCCCACTCTCACCTTCCATCCCCTCACCCTCTGCCTCCAGGACCTTGCGCTCTCACACCCTCTTGCCCACCCCCTGCTGCCTTGAAAGCCCCTTTTCTTTCCAAATCCCTCTGAATGTTGAGTCCTGTAGACCCCTTGGGCTTGAGGTATTGCCTGGCCTGGCCCCATCCTCGCCAGCACTTAGCAGAGAGCCCTGCATCCCGGTGGGCGAGGTGGGGTCTGCGTGGTCCAACCCCTTTTAGGGCCAGTCCGAGGATGAAGGGGGGTGAAGCTCGAGCCCAGCCCGCATACGGGGAGCCGTGTGTGACTCTCTGTCCCCTTTTGGTTGTCAGCCTGGGGCTGCCTGACTTCAGGATCAGTGATGTGGGTCTCCTAAAATGCGGCAAGATGTAGCCCTATTTGTTTACTTTGCTTTTGTTGCCCTTGCCTGAGGAGATAGCTCAAAATATCGCTGAGACCAACATCAAAGAGCTTTACTGCCTACATTTTCGATAGCAACATAGGCAGTATAGTCAACAGTACTGTCCTCACGTCGTACGGTGGCGAGACCTGCCGTGGTGATCATTTCATAAGGTATAAAAATATCCAGTCACTCTCCTGAAATGAATGTCAACTGAAATGAATGTCAAATTGCATGCCAATTATAATTTAATAATAATAATAATAAAAAAAAAAACTTGTGAGAAACGTCCTGGGTGGGGCGATTGGGCCTGGGGACTGCATGTGAGGACCTGGCTTTGAATGTCAATCCATCTGTGTCATCAGAAAGGTAGTTGTGGCCGTGAGCCTTGGTTTCCTGTGCCAGGAAATCTCCCCCCTCGCTCCCAAGGCAGGAGTGGCATGGGGCGGGTGGGTTGGGCAGTCCTGCCACTGTATTGTGCTGTGTGGGAGGTAAGAGCCACAGGGCCAAGTGGGGCTCACTCCCTGGCCTCGGATTTGCTTCCTTGAGCCACATCTCTCAGCAGGAAGTGCTGACCCATGGCCTTTGTTCTTTGCAGGCAGGTGACAGCCGGGACATGTCTCGGGAGATGCAGGACGTGGACCTCGCCGAGGTGAAGCCTTTGGTGGAGAAAGGGGAGGTGAGTGGAGACACTCCTGGCTACCTCCCCTCACATGCACGCTCGTCCATGGGCGTCTGTGGGTGTATAATACAAACACACGTATGTGCACACGTGCACGCATGTATACGCACTTACACATGTCCACTGCGTCCTACTGTCCAAGACTGCAGACGGACGAGAGGTACCTTGTCCTTGTGGTCAAACATGTCATGTCAAGGAGGCCGCCCTGTTGGAAACAGAAGCCTGTGTCCTCCAGCTTGGGCTGGGATGGTCCATCCTGGGCTGGAAAACCCTTTACGTTTGCACAGTTGGCATTGCGTTCTAAACTACATTCCCCTCCTGGTTCTTACTGAGCTCTGTAACTGCCTGTGATGATACATCTTTTTAAAAATACAAGGCGCAGGCTCAAAAGTGAAGTTATGCTAAGGCCAATGAAAGGCTTTCAAAAATAATAACATGCATGAAGCACGTCTTGCACGCCTGCTACTGGGCTGTATTTCATGGCTGTCTCGGGCTAATGGGCAGGATAAGACTGTGACTGGTTAGATGCTAGGTTCTACGATCGTTCCCATTTTACAGAGGGGGAAAGGGGAGTCTCGGGAAGTTCATTTTTCCTCCGTCACAAAGTTACGAAGCGTGAGGCATGGAGCCAAACCCGGCCCAACTGCCTTTGGTGAATGGCCTGTTCTCTTGGTTCTGCATGTGGCTGCTGTGTCTTAGGTCCGTTATTTCGTGGACTTTCATGACGAATGTGTGAGGCTATCTCCTCTATCCCCATCATGCAGATGCAGACAGTGGCCTGTGATGGGAAGGGAATCACCCAAGATCATTCAGAACGAGGATTAGAAGCCAGGCCCAGGGGAAGCTGCAGACTGCTTGTTACCATTCTGCCCCCGGGGGTCTGCAGATGTTTTCTGTAAAGAGCCAAACAGTAAATATCTCAGGCTTTGCACGCCATTCAGTCTGTTGCAACCACTCAGCTCTACCATTTCAGTATGAAAGTGGCCATAGACAGTATGTGAGCAAACGGGCTTGTTGTGTTCCAATAAAACTTTATTTATAAAAATAGGGGCGGGCCCTCATTTGCTGATCCCTACTGTTCATTGCACATGTTCCAAATCCATTTCCTCTTGCTTTTGGGGTTTGTGACAGAGTCTTGAGAAGCAAACCCTGGGTCATACAAATACATACCAACATGGTCTCACTTCTCCCTTTTAAAAAGCCATATGATAGAGCTCGTGGGTGGCTCAGTTGGTGAAGCGTCTGTCTTCGGCTCAGGTCATGATCTCAGGGTCCTCGGATCGAGTCCTGCATCGGGCTCCTTTTTCAGCGGGGAGCCTGCTTCTCCCTCTGCCTGCCGCTCCCCCTGCTTGTGCGTGCACTCTATCAAATAAATAAATAAAATCTTTATAAAAAAGCCGTATGAAATAGTATAGCATGCTTTGCTTTACCCATGTAACGACCTATCTTGGAGACCTTTCCAGCGACAGTCCACAGAACACTTTTTCCTTCCAGCTTCACAGCATCCCCCAGAGTTTATTTGACCAGTGGCTTGTCTGTGGACATGTGGGTCTTTCAGCCCGTTGTTGTTCCCACAATGCTGCGGGGTATTTGCATCATTTGGACCTTGGATGTCCGTCATTCGTATATGTGCAGGTGCAGTGGCAGGACAAATTCTCAGGAGTGGCATCCCTGGGTCCAAGGCTAACTGCATTTTTAAACACAATATTTATACTTTTCAGGCAGCCTCCTGGTATCTTGGGAAAATTTTATTTCCGAAACCAACATCCAAGAGGTTATCAATGGCAGGTGGCATATCTATCTCAAAGTGAATATTTGCCTTTTCTTCCAAGGTTCCAATGGAAGTAAACCTTCCAGTTCCTTAGACTGGCTCAGCAGAGTGTTTTTCATTAGACTTGATTTGGGAAGTTCTTCCTGATGTCTCTTCTTGATCTGGATGGCCGTTGCACTCTTGTTGACACTTTGAAGACTGGGGTTGTAGGAATGGCTTTTCTGTGTCCTCCTCCTACCAACACACTCATACACGGAGCGGGCGCCAGGCAGCTTTGCTTCTACCTGAATTTACCAAACTCCCGGATGTTCTTAACCCAGGCCAGGGTGTGTGAAGCCATTTTAATCTCCAGCAGCAGGGCATCTGTTACAATCTGGTCTTCCAGCCCTGGCTGTCCCAAGGGGTTTCCCTGTGTAGTTCCTTCCCTTTGTTTGATTTTGCTCTGCTGAGCTGTCTTCCTTCCTGGTGCTTGGTGATGGGGTCTGGCTGGGGCTTCGTTTTCAGAGGGTTTTGGACTCTCATCTCTAGGCCAGAAAGAAAACATGCCAGCAACATCTCTTGAGAATGTTGCAGTCCCTTCTCAGAGCCACATTCTCACTGTTCCCCAGGGGACTGGGACACCGGATGATGGGCAACCATGGAAGAAATTTAAGGACAGTGACATGGTCAAGTTTGAGTTTAAAAGTATAACACATGGGTGGAGGCAGGGTAACTAGTTCATAGGCAGTTACATTCCTGTATCTCTCAAGCTTGTGGCTAGCTTAGACCTTCAGATCTTTTTTCACTGGGGCTGTCCTCAAAAAGGAATCTGGCTAATGTCTGCTTTTCTGCTGGGCTACTATTCTTTGAGATGAAAAGAAAAGTCTCTCTTTGTAAGAAATTGGAGAGGCCCCACAGAGGAGGGAGGGCAGGTATAGACCCAGGGCTTGGAGAGACACTGGTGTCCCAACATTATTTTTTTTTCCCCAGGAAACTGACAGAACTGACCATCTCTCTTGTCTCTCCACAGACCATCACCGGCCTCCTGCAAGAATTTGATGTTCAGGCAAGTAGAGGGAGTGGCTCCCCTTCCCCCTTCCCTGCTCTGTCTTCTCTCTTTCCTTCTTCTTTCCATTGGTTGAAGGTCCGTTGTTCAGACACTGGGGGCAAGTGGAGGGAAGGAAGTTGCGTCGGCTGGTTCTCCACACTCAGCTTCTTCTCCCCGGAAAGAGCTGGTTTGAGTTCTGGCCAAGGAAGCAAGAGCATGTCCCTCCCTGTGAAGGCAGGAAGGAGATGCTGAGTTGTGGGGCATATGCGGGAGGGAGATGGGGGAGAAGTTGGGTGGGCTTGGGACCCAGTGTTGGGGGGAAGCGGAGGAAAGTCTTGATGTTCTTGGCTCTGCTTGGGAAAGTGAGCCCAGCCTTCTCTGTGGTTTCCTGGCTCCATCCCTGCTCAGGGTTGGCGAGGGCGAGGGGGGTGTGTCTGGAGCTTTGTCCAAGAACAAGTTTTCAGGAGAGCAGGCTGGCTGGTCTTGGCAGAGGGGAGGGTCAGAACCTCAGGAACTGTAAGCCCTGGACTCCTTATCTCAAAGCTGGCATGGGTCCCATGCTGGGGGGACCCTGATGTGATGTGTCCTAGGCAGTGTTGGGTCAATAGCACACCCTGTCTGCTAACTCTGTTGTGAGTTTTTTCCCCAATTTTTTTTGGGGGGTGGTGGTGAAATAACACACGAAATTGGCCACACTAACCAATTTTAAGTGTAGCTTCAGTGGCACTAAGTACATTCAAATGTTGTGCAACCATCACCACTGTCCAGCTCCAGAGTTCTTCATCTTGCAAAACTGAAACTGTGCCCCCAGGAAACACACATTCCCCACTGTCTGCTCCCCACAGCCCCTGGCCACCACCATTCTGCTTCCTGTCTCCGAATCTTACTACTCTCTGCAGCTCCTATAAGTGATATCCTGCAGTATTTTGTCTTGTTGTCAATAGCTTATGTCACTTAACGCCCTGTCCTCAGGGTTCATCTGTGCTTAGCAGGTGTCAGAAGTCCCCTTTCTTCTAAGGCTGACTTCTATCCCATTGTAGGTATTATGGACCGCATTTTGTTTATTTGTTCATCTGGCAGTGGGTACTCGGGCTGTTTCCACATTTTGGTGATTGTGCGTAATGCTGCTGGGAGCATGGGCGTGCAAATACCTGTTCAGGAGCCCTGCTTTCCATTCTTTGGGGTACACCCCCAGAAGGAGAATTGTTGGATCATATGGTTATTGTAGATTTTGAACACCTTGGTTATGGCTTTGGAGAAACCTTGAAAGCGTTGTTTTTCTGTTTCTGTGAAGCTAATTCTTCGTGTTTGTGTCATTCTTGGTGGTTTGCAAAGTGCTGTGAGGTGCTCCGACCCCCAGGCACCAGTGGCTGGTGGAGCAGAGAACTGGACCTCCGGCCCCACCTGCCAGCCCAGGCTACCACTTGACCTTGAAGGTTGCCTGGGCTGGGGTGGGTGGGGCGCTGCACCCTCAGGACATCAGCAAAGTGGTGAGCCCAGAGGGAAGCCCAGTGAGGGGCTGGGAGAGACAGGGTGAGGGTCCTGCACCAGGCCTGCTGGGCCCTCGTGCTTAATCCCAGAGCTGTCTGTGAGATGGGAGCATTTTTCTGTTATGATATGTTAGTCACCATACAGTACATCATTAGTTTTTGATGTCGTGTTCCATGATTCATTGTTTGCGTATAACATCCAGTGCTTCACGCAATAGGTGCCCTCCTTAATACCCATCACTGGGCTAGCCCATCCCCCCACCCCCCTCCCCTCTGAAACCCTCATTTTTCTGATTGTGCATCCCTATATTGCTTTCACAAATGCCTGCTTTGTGCCTGGCATTGTCTCAGGTGCTGGGGACACAGTAGGGATNCTGTTATGATATGTTAGTCACCATACAGTACATCATTAGTTTTTGATGTCGTGTTCCATGATTCATTGTTTGAGTATAACACCCAGTGCTTCATGCAATAGGTGCCCTCCTTAATACCCATCACCGGGCTAGCCCATCCCCCCACCCCCCTCCTCTCTGAAACCCTCATTTTTCTGATTGTGCATCCCTATGTTGCTTTCACAAATGCCTGCTTTGTGCCTGGCATTGTCTCAGGTGCTGGGGACACAGTAGGGATCGTGACACACGGTGATCCTTGTTTTCAGGAACTTAAATTCCAAACTGATAGCTCAGCACTATGGAGCCCTGAACACATGCCAGGCATTGCTGGGAGTGCGGTGCTGCTTTTGCTCGGGGCGCGCTCACCACAGTCCCTTCTTCCACAGGGCAGAGGGAGAGCCCAAACACTTGCCTGAAGTCTCAGGGCTGGAAAGGGGTAGGGTGGGGGTTTTAACTCAACCAGTGCGTTTCCAGAGCACAGGCTCGAAACCACTGCTTCTGACCCACTAGAAGTGGGGGGAAACCAATCACACACGCCAAAGTCGGCTCCTGGAGGGGCTTTGAGGACCATGGCCCCCCCTCTCGTGGTGGGGCGCTGTCTTAGGCTGAGGGGTTCGGGAGGGCTGTTGGAGGAGGTGACATTGAACTGAGACCTGAATGATAGATGGAGCCAGTCATGTGACCAGGAGAAGCTTAGGGATGCATCATCCCAGCACAGGTAAAACCACACGCAGGGGTCCCTCTGGCTTGGATTCCGAGCCTCCCAAGGGTGAGCTGAGATCTTCTGTAAGCAAATAGGCTTGATCTTACCCAGTGAATCACAATATTGGAGTTGAATCGAGTGCTGAATGATAACTCCGTCAAGGTTGTTGGAAAAAATATTTCCTTCTATAAAACCATATTAATTTGGATTTGGCTCCTAGACCTAGTTGACTCATATGATGTTTATGAAGGTTTCCCCCCGATTTCCAGCAGTCTCCAAAATCGTGGGTGTGGGTTGCTGTAGGATGTTCCTTCAGAAGCTGCTGTGTCCTGAAGCGTTTCCGAGCACAAGGCCGGAGGCAGAGGACAGAGCCCTGGTCGATGGTGGCCCCAGCGCAGGCACTCGCCAGCACACCCTGACCTCAGAATTCACACAGGGCTCTGGCAGATTGTCTCCTGCCTGTTGCGGGCTTCATCGTCCTCTGTTGAGCCAGGCCAGGGCCCAGGCCTTCCTGGGCGCTCTTGCTGATTCTTCTGGGACTTGTCCCATCATCTCTCCGTGGCAGATTAGGAAACTGAGGCTTTCCTCTGGCTAGCAACTTTTGAAGGGGCCCCACCGAACCTGGTCTGACCCCCACCATTTCTCTCTTCTGCGATGCGTGACAGCAGTGATGAACTTGGAAGGGCCAATCAGGACTAGATGGCAGCGTATCTTTGCAACTCTGGTGGAGAAACAGTCTGGCCGGGCAAATAATCGGAACAGTACTTTGGTGGGCGACCGTTTAACCCCCTGTGGGTGAGCGGATGCAGGACTCAAGAGCGGGTGTGCCTTCATGGCAAACTGCTTTCATCTGTTCATTTAGTTGGTTCCTTGCTGCTCATTGAAACAGGGGCCCCAGCTGGGCAGTTCCTTGGGGGTCAAGTTTAAGGAGCCCAAGCAGCCTTACTGTGTGTATCCCGAAGCGGCCAGTGTTGTTTCTTGAAAACTATTTGGTGCTTCAGCATTTTCGCCAACTCAAGCAGACTCTTTGTTCTTTTCCCAAAGTAGTCACGAATTTTCCCCACCCCCCCAATCAAAACACACACCGTAGCCCAGAGCTCAGCGGTAGGAAGCTGCTGAGGGTCTGCTGCCCGAGCCGCTGGGCGGCCTGCCTTAGGAGACAGGTCAGCTGCCAGAGCGGATGGCATCGTGGCCTTACCTCTTCCTGGCTGACATCACCTTGGGCTGGGCGGTTTGTTTTGGCCTGGGTGATGTTTTGGGGCAAATCGATTGTTACCCAGGCATGGGAGGTTCTGTGATGTGCTCTCGGGACCCTTCTTTGCATGCCTTTCCTGGAGACCCTCTGGGGCCCTCAGAGCACAGAGCTGGGTGGGCTGCTTGGCTGAGGTGTCTTGGCTTCAGGATGGGTGCAGTTTGATCTGACTCTGCAGAGAAGGTTCTGGCATCAGGAACTAGGCAGTTGTGTTTGCAAATTCGATGAGTAGGGTAGGTGGGAATATTTTGGCTTCCAGCTTATTTTCTTTGGCTAGAATCCTAGAATCCAAGAATATCGAGCTGGCAGATGCTTTATAATCTAGCTCTTCCCTTTCTGCTCCAGGTGGGGAGGCTTCCTGGAAGGCCACTAAGGGGAGGGGAGGGGGGAGGGGAGTGAATGCATATTTGCATGCCCACTTATCATCTCAGGCCTTCCGTGCCAGGGTGGAAATGTTACCCTCTTTTGCAGATGAGAAATCAGTCTGGAGATGTTAAGAAACTCACCTAAGGGTGCTTTCAAGATAATAGCCCTCAATTTTGGCCCATGTGACCCTGAGATAGTAATAATCATGGGGGTCGTGATAGCTGATGTCCTGAGCACTATCTGTACCCCAGAAACTGCTGGCCTCTTCCACGTTATGTCCTTAATCCTCACATGAGCCCTTTAGGAGAGGGGTGAGTGCCACCCTTGTTTTGTAGTTGAGACAAGGCCCAGAGAAGGTTTCAGGGATTTGCCCTGTGTCGCTCAGTGATGAGATAGATGGCCAAGCCTGACCCAGTGCCCAGGTCTGGAGCCAAAGTCAGAGGCCCTATAACCAGTGGTGGTGGGGGGTGGCAGAGTTGTGACCACTGCCCCTGACTCCGCCCCTGAGGTGGGACATTGCTGTGGCCCCAAATGGCCTCTCCTGGGTTTGCTATTTCTAATTCCTTCCACCTGGATCTTCAGTTACTCAGATGGTTTGATTTGATTTGGTTTCCATGGGAATCTGCGTCTGTGTGTTCACCAGGGCTCCCTGGGCACAGAGCTGATGTCACCCACTGGGCCTCCGGGTGCGGGTGGCAGGGGCTGGGGCACAGGAGGTGGTGGGCAGCGTCTCCTGGGGTCTGGCTCCCATTCTGGAGCCCAGTCTGAGCCTGGTGGAGGCTGAGGGTGTGGGGAGAGGTGATTTTTTTCCCCTTTTCTTGGAAGCAGATCAGCTTCTAGGGAAAATGGAAACAGTGACCTTTTACTAATTTCTTTCTTTTCCCACAGTTGCTTCTTGTTTTCATGCTCCCTGACTGAAGGTGGGCAGAACTCAGAGGCTTGGAAATCCTCAACCCACCATTTCCCATCCCTGCCTTCCCCCAGCCCCCACCTCCCAGCAAGGCCACTGGGGCTTAGAGCCAAGCCCGAGCGACAGATGGCAGAAGCACTCATCTGGGTCGCAGAGAAGTGAGGCTTGCCTCCTCTGCTCTCCTCTGTGGGTTTCCTGGGAGTGCCCTCCAGGGGGGGCGGTGGGAGAGGGGTGCCTCACCCACCCAGCGCCCCCGTAGTCGGGCTCTGCTCTCCCCAGGTCTGTCCAGCCCAGGCTGTCAGGCTGACCGAGTGTAGACACTCATCTCCTGGTGTCACAGGGCGGGTTCAGTGGACAGAAGCGGGTTCTGATCAGCTCTTTCTTTGCCAACTGTGTGTCCTTGGCCTGTGGTGGCCTGACCTCCCAGGGGCTTAGTCTTCTGATCTGTAATCTGGGGGAGTGTCACCACCCCCAGGGGGTGTTGTGAAGTTGACAAACACAGCATGGGACGCAGCATGCAAGCCTCCCTCTTCTGGTCCCTGGATGGATGGATGGCCGGTGCTCCTCCTTCTCTTTTCTCCGATCCGACAAAGACTTCCCTCCTAATTCTTTCTTCCTTGGAGAATTGCGGTCTTTGGTGTGGGCTCCAGCTTCACTCTGTATTCCCAGGCTGACGCCTGTCTGCCCACAACAGCTGGTTTCCTGACTCTCTAGCTTTTCTTTTCCCTGATGTGATGACAGCGTTAAGGAAACCGAAGGAATGGGAGTAGCCCCAGGTTCAGCTTTTCGAGGGGGCCCACTCGGCCGGCCGTCAGGACAAGGGCCCAAGGGCTTATTCTGAATCTTGCCTCTGCTATCTGCAGGTATGTATGCTGGGGTGCCCAGACCAGCTTTTTCCATCTGTGAAATGGCTGTTACAGTGCTTGCTCAGTAAACAGACGACTGTTCTTACATGCAAATCATCTATGTTTCTTGCACACATGCACCCCTTCCCAGCATCCTTCCCTCTTTACGTGCCTCTTACTTAATAGAAAGGAGGTCCATGGGCTAGCCAGGTCTACCCCTTTCCTGCTGTGGGCACTGGAGATGAACCAGGAGGATGGGGAGGGTGTTACAAAAAGATGGTGGTGGGACAATCCTTTGCCATTTCTTCCTGAGCCTCTGTTGTCATGACTTGCCTTTTTTGCCTGCACGAGGCTTGACTTCATGCTGTGTCTTGACTAGCCCAGATCGGTTTTCCTTGCCTGTTATTCCGAGTGCCTTCTGCCCTTGGGCGTGCCTTGACCACGGCTTGCTAGACCGTGGGGAGGGGCAGCCCGTGCACTAGCTGACTTAGCATCTAAGTGTGCTATCCCTTAGAGTCCAGATCATTCCGTGTCTCCCCAGGGCCTGCTGGGAAGGAGGGGGTTATGGAGGGAAGTGATGGCAGCTGGTCTCAGAGCTCCCCTGGATCTCTCAACCAGTTGACTAAAGCCATTGGGACCCCCTTGTGGCTTCACACTGATTATCTGTGGGATAGGCGTCCATAACAACCAGGATGGAGCCAAGTGCTACCATTTGCAAAACCCTTCCCAGTGCATCCCACGGTTTTTGTCTTGGGAACAGCCCCATGAGCAGATGGACTTCTTTTTTCTTTTTTTTTTTTTAAAGATTTTTTATTTTATTTATTTGACAGAGATAGAGACAGCCAGTGAGAGAGGGAACACAAGCAGGGGGAGTGGGAGAGGAAGAAACAGGCTCATAGCGGAGGAGCCTGACATGGGGCTCGATCCCATAACGCCGGGATCACGCCCTGAGCCGAAGGCAGACGCTTAACCGCTGTGCCACCCAGGTGCCCCAGCAGATGGACTTCTTAACTGCCCTCAGTTGACAGTTGAAGGGATTCCCAGTCTAGTCTGGTAACTTGGCCAAGGGCACATGGTGCATGTATCATTAGAATTAATATCCCTCAACAGACACTGCTCTAAACAAGAAAATGTTTGCTAATCTACTGAATTGGAAGACCTATGGGTGTCACCCAGTCCCAGACTCCTTCAGCTTCCTGCTCTGTCTTCTTGAGCATAGAGTTTTTTCCTCATGTTCATAAGATGGCTGCTGCACCTCCAAGCATCTCATTCATATTCCAGGGAGGAAGCAGGCAGAAGGGTGAGAGGGGGAAAAAAAAATCAAAAGCTTGACCAAGTTTGACCCTTGAAAAAAAAACCCTCTTCTCAAAACTCCAGCAAGTTCTGCTGACATCTCATGAGCCAGAAAAATGAGTCTCTGGTCCTCCCTTGACTATAAGGGAGCAGGGGAAGGGAGAATTTTATCAGGCACATTTCTGGGAATTTGGTCATAAAGGAGGAAATAACAAATATTTGAGAGGCCAGCCCACATAGTCAGCCATAGTTTGTAAAGCTCCAAAGCCAGGATTGGCTGCCAAAATGAAATCTTTAAGGAATACTTAGTGAAAAGTGCTGTTTTCACCACCTGCCATCTTGCAAGCCCTGTAGACAGTAGGAATAGGATAAGTGCCATTTCGCCACTTATCAGCTTACAGGTGGTGTGGACTCTGAATCTCAGTGCCCTTTTGGGGCCAGACTTTGTCTATGGCAGAGCCAGCCTCTCCCTCTGGGAATTGGCCGGCAGGTGGGAGGTGGTGATCAGACAGCTATTTGCCCCATGGTGGATGCTACAGCTAAAAGAACCGGTATGCGGTGAAGGGGCCAGCCTGGCGCAGTGATGTTTGTGCTGAAGCCCTTCCAAGTTGGACACCTGTCAGCCGTACTGCAGTGGGGAGGCAGGTGCACATCCTGGGAAGGATGGAAGGAGCCAGTGTTACTCCTCTGTTCCACATCCAGAGTACCCTAGCGCCTGTCTGTGGATGGCACGTCCCCAGAGATGCTGGGGAGATAGAAAGCCATCCACAGTCACATCAGTGGGGGGGCTGACTTACAGAGTCACAGTGCACGTTCTGTGTTAAAGGTTTGGTTTCTTCATGTACCATCTGGTGCAGAGAGTAAAACAGATGTCAGAGCACACCAGGCTTTGGACTTGGACTGCCTTGGGTTCCGTTCCAGGTGTGTGACCTCGGGTAGATGACTTGCCCTCTCTTGGCCTGTCTCCTCTTCTGGAAGAGAGGTGGAGTTGTGTGCATTCAGATAACGTTTGTAAATAAATGCTCGGGGCAGGGCCTGAGTCCAATAGGAGGACTGACTTGATGATTATTGCCACTATATTGCCATCTCCTCTGTACCTTGAGAGAGTGGCTTTCTAGGCTTTTCCAGAGGAGGTGAGAAGAAAAGCTGGGTATTTCTCTGTGGTATGCCTCTGGCTGGATCGGACCCCTGTGTGCAGGGACTTCTGAGATCTGGCTCTAAACTGGGGAAGGAGGATGGAGAGCTGGAGGAATCGTGTGTGTGTTTCCAGCCACCATCATAGCCAGAGAGACGACCCTTGGTGAGCCCCAGAGCAGGGGACGTCCTCTCTCAGACAAGGGGACATGAAGTGCACTGGGCACTGGGTTTCTTGGTGCCCTCTCTTTGGGGGGATGTGGGGATGTGAGGTAGCTTCCCTCCCTACTGGATACAGCATAGTGATTCATCCCCATGGAGACAGAAGGACAGAACGTTCCTTTGGGTCTAAAGAGGACAAAGGCATGTATTTGTGTTTTAATTCCTCCATCCAGTCTCAGGTGCAGTCTTGGTTTCAGCCAGGGGGGAGAGAGCACCAGGGCTGGCTTAGAATTGTGTGTGTGGGTGGGTATGCGTGCACACAAATGTGTGTGTATATGTGTGCACACGTGTGCATATGCATGTGTGCATGAGTGTGCGTACATGCACGCATACGTATGCATGTGTGCATATGTACATTACGTGTGTGTATGCATGCACGCTTCTGTGACTTAAGGAATGGGACTGGCACAAGAAAGATCACATTCGCCTTTTCTCCTGCTCCTACCCATGCAGGCTGCTGGGCACAGACATCAGAGAGGCCTGCTGGGGGCCAGCACCCACATGAGGGCCCAGAAGACTCGGGGTCTGAACCTGGTTCTGTTACTACAAGCTGTGCGACCTTGGGGAAGTCTCCTCAATGTCTTCATCTGTGAAATGGGATAGACAGGCTTGCCTGTGGCCTTGGGGGTTGGGCGCCCTGCCTGACTCTTGGTGGGCGCTTAGCAAATCTTGTCCCTCGCCTAAGGTCCCGCAGATGTCGCTTCCCCTTTCTGAGACCAGATGTCTTATCCATCCAAACAAGGTGAACCATGGCGAATGTATCTTCTGGCTGCGCGGAAGCCCGGTCTAGTGGTGAGGTGGCGGGCCATGGCCACCACACTTGCGTGGTTCCTCTCGAGGGGGAAGCGTTAGCGCTCAGTGGGGCTCATGCGGTCCTGGGAGGTTTTGCAGCAGTCCTGGAAGAGTTCTTGCCAATCCTAGAGTTCTGTGAGAGGGAGCTTGCCAAGAAGCTCATAGCCAATTAAGGGGCAGAGGGGAGCCTGAACCCAGAATAGTTAGTGGACTTTCTAGAGAAAGATCATTTATTCTCAGGTCTTTATGCAACAGTTCCAGAGCACCTCCGGTGTGCGCGGACTGGGTGCCAGGCCCGGGGACAGAACGGCAAGCCCCGCCCTTCTCGGACACATAGGTCTGGTTCCAGGGCTGTATGATTTGAAGGCCTCCACAGAGATGAGTCAGCATCAGTCATGCATCCCCACCCCTGCGGACTGCCAGGGACATCCTTGGTGCTGGCCAGGGCTGGGCATCCCATATCTGCCACCAACGTGGTACCCAGGCTCCGCTTTAAAACCCATTGCTACCGTGTACCAAGGACTCCCTTTCCTCCCACTGCTGTGTTTCAGACCACAAGGGGACCTCCTCTCCTGAGGATCCCGGGGGGAGGTGGCTCACTCCTGTCGTCCGGATAGGGACCCAGTGCTCAGAGGGGTTGGGGAAGGGCAGAGCTGGGATTTGAACCCTGATTACCCCAGGCTGGCAGGGATGCTGCCTGGCCTGGCCTATTTTTAGAGGGCGCCATATGGGTCAGCTGGGGAGACAATGGAGAATGTGACCCTCTCAATGAGCCGTTGTTCCCGATTGGCTTCGGGGCCAGGGCTGGACCCAGCAGATGACCGTGGCCCCCACTGAGGGCCAGGCTGTTGCTCCATTGTCTGGATTTTTCCAGTGTTTGTATAGGCAAGAGCCAAGTGTCGGGCACCGAGAGGAGGAGAGACGGTGTTCAGGGGACTCCCTTTGTTGGGGTGATGAGGCAGGTGGCTCAGCAGGACCCTTGTGATGGGGAGTGGGCCTGGGACCGACAGGGAGCAGGGCTTCCCCCCATGCCGTGGCCTGTTGGGGCCCATCTGCGTCACCTGGTAAGCACTCACACACCCTGTGAGGTTCCAGGGTTCTCCCCATTTCACAGGTATGGTGGAGCCTGGGAAGGCCCCCTCTGGTACCCAGCATCCCACTTGCTTGTTTCAGGGTTCTTCTGAGCGAGGGCTGGAAGCCCCCGCATTGCTTGCTTGGGATGGAGAGGGAAGCGGCTTCTTGCTACACACGCACAGACTGTGCTTCCCTCTTCTGGAGGAAGAGCCTGAGAACCGGGGTCTATTTCTTTCTTTGTGAGCCAAGTTTCTCACAGGCCTGGAATTTGGGGGCTGCAGGCACAGTCCCTCCTGCTGTGTCCCACAGGCCTCCTGGCATCCCCAGAGCTGCCAGGTCCTAGGCCTCTTCCCGTGGTACGGACTGGGTGAAGGGGCAGCTTGCCCAGCTCCACAAGGCTCCCATCTGGGGGGTCCGGCCCGTTTCTTCTTCTTGCCCGCCTGGGGTGGACACTGACCTTCTCTCTCCCGCCACTCGTCAGTGACCAATGTTTCACTTTCAGGTTGGTTTTGGGAGCAGGTTAGGGGGCATCTGGAGTGTTCCCTCCTTGGGAAATTGATGTCAAGGGCCGACCGAAGGTGGCATCCTGCGGCGTGGACGTGGTTTGACTCTTCAAGCTGCTCAGAGTGTGAGGGCGTAAGAAGCCTGTGGGGAACCCTGAGGCTGACTCGGGGTGGGTCCTGAGTGTAACTCTGGGCAGCTGCCTTGGTTTCCCGGCGCCTGAGTGTCACCGTCGGCCAGCTCAGGGATGGACTGACGTGGACATGGGAGCAGGTAGTCTAGGAAGCTCAGGCTTTGATGACCTCGGTTTCCCAGACGCAGAAGACAGGGCCTGTGCAGAGAGGGGCTGGGGCCGGTGCCTTCCCCAAGTTTTGGGCAGTTAATGGCACAGTCTGAGCCAGGACTTTTTCCTCTGCCTCCCAGCTGAGTTCGCCTTTCCTCCCTGGTGCTTGGAGTGGTTTCTCTGGCCAAGAGAGATCTGCGGCCCAGAGGCCAGGGCTCTGCCGACCAAATGACAAACCTGCTTGGAGCTTCCTCAAAACACAGTTGGAAACTGGGTGCCTGCAGGCAAGAGTCCCAGCCACGCCAGCGCTGTGAAGCCCACATCACAGACCCCCTCTGTCTCCTGTCTTTCCTCAGGAGCAGGACATCGACACGGTGCATGGGTCCATTCACGTCACACTGTGCGGGACCCCCAAGGGAAACCGGCCTGTCATCCTCACGTACCACGACATTGGCATGAACCGTAAGTCCCCGGGGGCCTCAGTTCCCGCTGGGGGTGGAGGAAGACGGCAGCTGGGAAGGGCTGGTGTTGGGGAGTCCAGCTGTTTGTCTTTTACTGGCACTTCCTGGAGCGGTTGCGGGAAGAGAACTTGCCACAGACTGGAAGAGCCTGGAATGCACTACACAGGGCACAGAGCTGTCTTTGTGCCTGGGTGTGCTGGGAACTCGGGGCCCCCCCACTGTCGCCGTGTGACAGTGACTTATTTTGATCAGTGTGTACAGTTGGTTTTCTTATTTTCACCGAGTTGTACAACCATCAGCATAATCCATTTCAGAGCATTTTTATCACTGAAAAATCTGTACCCCCAATCTCCCTTACCCCCCCCAGCCCCCTGCAGCCACTGCTTTACTTTCTGTCTCTAAGGACATTTGTTGTAAATGGGATGCTGCCATATGTGCTCTTCTGTGACTGGCTTCTTTCAGTCCATCGTTCAGTTCATCCCCGTAGTCGCCTGTGTTACGTACTGCCTTCTCTGTGGCTGAATGATATTTAACTGAGTGCATAGACCACATTTTGTTTTTCCATTCTTCAGTTGAGGGACACTTGGACGGCTCTTGCATTTTGGCTGTTCTGAGTGACGCTGCCGTGAATGTTGACATCATATTCTTGAGGTCCCCAGGAAGTGTGACCACATGTGGGTTCCCCATTTTTCACAGACGGTAAAGGAGTAAGATAGACTGAATGCTTCCGTTGCACAGGGTAGAAGTGAATCTTTCTGTGGTGATTGGGAAGGCACTGACGGCGCTCAGGTCCAGTCACTCTGCGATCCCGAGTATCCCAAGCTGGACGGTTGTTTTGTGATTGTTCGACAGCCTGCCTGGCTTGCTTGTTTTTCCTACAGCTTTATTAGTACCTTGAGGGACTGATGGCAGTCACAGAAAACCATTTTCTCCTTCATCTTCCCTTCTCTTTTATCCCTCTTCCTCCTCTGTGTGCCCCCGCCCCCCATATCCATTAGGTACCAGCTCCCGTGCTAGGTATTTGGGTATCTGTTGCCTTATTTTCCAGACGCTGGTGAGGAATGGAGTTGGTGTGGTGCTGTTATGCCCCTGTGGCAGAGGCTCACTGTTCTAGTAAGCCAACTGCAGAAACAAAAGCCCCCAAGACCTCTGTGGCTATACACAATATACCTTTATCTCTCCCTCCTATAATACCTCTGGACATTCTGTGGGACACCTTTCGCATGGTGATTCCAGGACCTAGGCATAACCTGGGGCCTCAGAGCCTTCTGCATCTGGCAGAGGACAGCAGAGAGAGAAACCTAGAAGAGTGGGTGGTAGGTGTGCACAGGAAACTGAGCTTCACGTGCTATTGGCCAGAACCTGGTCACATGGCTGCCTCTCATTGCAAGGGAGTCTGGGAAATGTAGTCCTGCTGTGTGCCCAGGAAGAAAGGGGGAGGTGGGTTGGTGACCAGCTGGCCGTCTTTGCCTCATGCACTCAGCAATTGGGAGACTCATCGAAGGCCACATAAGAAGGGAGAGGGTTCATGCTTTATCTCCTGTGCCCCTCCTTGGTTGAGAATCATGTGCCCTGGCCATTACTTCCAGTGTGGGGGTTTAGGAGACCCAGACAGAAAGAGGGCACGCGTGGGCCATCGCAGCCGTGGCTGATGGGGGAAGACGCCGGAGCCAGGAAGGGAGTCTCTTCCCAGCACTGGCTGCAGGTTTGAGCTTCAACGCCAGCATATACGGCGGAGCTTAAGGACCGTTCCACCTTCATGCCCGCTTGCCTTTTATCACCAGAGGGAAGCAGGAGGAGGCGAGAAGGTCGGCATTCGTCTCGTATGTTCAGTCCTCCGCTGCCAGGGAGTGAAACCAACAAAATGCATCACATGCCCCCGAGGACCCAGATGTATTCTCTCCTTACTCCTTCCTCTTCTCTCTCCCCTGCCTGTTCTCCAGACAAAACCTGCTACAACCCCCTCTTCAATTCCGAGGACATGCAGGAGATCACACAACACTTTGCCGTGTGCCACGTGGATGCCCCTGGCCAGCAGGACGGCGCAGCCTCCTTCCCCGTGGGGTAAGACCCGGAGCCTCGTGCCTCGGGAGGCCTGAGCAGGTGGGGGGGGGCTGGGTTTTTCTGTTATTGCAGTAAGATATATATAAGCCAAGATTTACCACCGTAACCATTATTGAGTTTGGAGTTGAGCAGCGTTAAGTGGGTTCACACTGTTGTGCAAGCGTCCTCACTGTCCATCTCCAGGACTTTTTCACCATCATCTTAAACTGAAACACTGTCCCTGCTAAACACGAGCTCCTCGCTCCCTGCCACCCCACCCCCACCCAGGGAGCTAGCTTTTTAATAGGTGTGCATGACCTGCACAGGACTGAGTGGGAGAGGACTTTCTCAAGAAAAAATAGAGAGTTCTAGAAAGGTGGGAAGAAAAAGAGGGAACAATAGGAAGTAATACTGACGAAGTACTTCCTGTGGTCCAGGCTTAGTGTTTTGTTTTGTTTTGTTTTAAAGATTTATTTATTTGAGGGGCGCCTGGGTGGCACAGCAGTTAAGCGTCTGCCTTCGGCTCAGGGCGTGATCCCAGCGTTCTGGGATCGAGCCCCACATCAGGCTACTCCGCTATGAGCCTGCTTCTTCCTCTCCCACTCCCCCTGCTTGTGTTCCCTCTCTCACTGGCTGTCTCTATCTCTGTCAAATAAATTTAAAAAAAATAAATAAACAAAGATTTATTTATTTGAGAGAGAGAGAGAGTGCTCAAGTGCAGGGGGAGGGGGAGATGGAGAGACAATCCCAAGCAGACTCCCAGCCCAGCGCAGAGCCCAACATGGGCCTTGATCCCACGACCCTGAGATTATGACCAGAGCCGAAATCAAGAGTCAGATGCTTAACCTACTGAGCCACCCAGGTGCCACCCCCCACCCCCCACCACAACTTAGTTTTAATTCACACGGGTCATTTGCACTTAGTCCTACAGCTAGTATCTGTGCCCACTGTTATAGCTCCATTTCCTGGATGACGAAACTGAGGAATGGAAGGGCTAAGTACCTTGCTCAAGGTCACACAGCTAGTTTAATGGGCAGGGTGGGAGAGGCTGCCGACTCTAAGGATCGTGTTCTCTTTAGAACGTCAGGGTCCCTTGTCCCAGCTGTTCAGCTGCCTGCTCCTCCCCAGCGTGCAGCCGGCGCGGCCTTCCAGTGTCCGCTGCGAGGCTGAGACAGGCTTCCTGAGCGTGCTGGACCATGAGTGTCCCGTGGAGGGAGGCAGACCTCTTTGGGGCACCTCCCCCCGAGGCTGTCATGAAACCAGAGTGTGCAGCAGGCTCGCGAGTCAAGTTTCCCGGAAGGGGACTTCTTGACATTCACAAATAGATTTCTTTTTTTTTTATTCATGTTCAGAATTATCCTTCATAATTAACCTTTATCAGAGACAGGAGAGGACACCCAGCCACAGGGGGCCAGGACCAAAAATTAAAAGCTTCCTAGGACAGTGGGACGCCGTTATCTGTTCACTAGCAGATTAAGCCGGAGGTCTATCAGTAAATCCGTCTTTGTTTGGAGCAGCTGTTTGAAAGACTTGAGGTAACGCAGTGGCTCTTAGCTCCCCATAGGAAGATTGGAAAAAACATCCTGAGGTTTCCACCCCATTCATGTGTAGACATACCAGCTAGGGTCTTCCTGGCTCTTTCCAGAGCTTTGGCCCATGCTGGGTCCCCCACCTAGAATATGTTTCCTATACTCTGTACTCACCCAACCCCCATGCCTCCTTCAGTGTCACCTTTCCAAGAAGCCCTTCCTAACCACCTGATCAGACAGAACCGGGCTCCCTATTTCAGTCTCCCTCCTGAACACCCCCACCTCCCTCACCGTCACCTTTGTCGTTACACTCCTTTGTTTCACCTGGCCCCTGTGCTAGACCCCGGGGGTGGGGGGTGGGGGGCTGCTGTACTCACATGGTCTCCCCGAGGCTTCACTAGGAGCCCGGTGTGCGTGAGCATGAGTAACTCATTGTGGAAGGAGCTCCTTCCTGTGTATCCTGAGTGCTCGTCCCCGAGGCCAGCCTCGCGGGATGCCTCCTAGTCGGGGTCCTGCCTGCTCCCCCCAACACCGTGGCCCATCCGCTGGTCTTGTGAGGCATCTTGCGGGCTCCCGCAGGGACCTGTCGAGAACTATGGGATGTCTGGAGGAGCTTGCCCCTAACGCGCCGTGCCATGTGCCCCTGCTTTTGATTAAAAGGGCCAGGCTCTCTGATGGCACCCGAGGCCTTGGTGAAGGGGATGATTCTTGGCGTTCTTCCAGGGGAGTCAGGAAAGAAAACGTGTAGGAACTCTGGCTGGGGTTGTTGGCTCCTGGCGGGGCAGAGCTCCCTAGCCTTTCTGCAGATCCCAGGGAGGTGGGCGCACACTGTGTGAGGAGGCACAGGGGGCAGCATGTGCGAGGGCCAGGAAGAGAGCGGGCCTAGAAATGCTCCATAAGACACGGGGGGCAGGGTTATTCCTGGCCAAGAGGAAGGAACCAGCCTGGGACATGGCTCCTTATTGTGCCAGCGGTTGGCATCCAGTACGCCTCTCGGAAAGGTGTGCACGGTGGCAACAAGGAGCCTCGTGTGGGCCCCGCTGAGGACTTGGTGATGGGAGATGGTGGTTCCCTGCGCTCTGGGAAGGGGAAGCCTCCGCCCTAATGTGTAGGCTCAGGGCAGCCTGCGGACTCCAGAGTCACCCAGAAGCCGTGGTCCCAGAAGATCTGTGCATTGAGGCATCCCAGTGCCTTAAAATCCCCCTGGGTTATCTGCCTCCCAAAGCCCACTGTGTCCAGCTCATCAGAGGGGCCTGCTTCTCTGTACTCTCTCCAGGCTCCTTCCAGAGCCTCTCCCGGGGACAGGGGTGAGAGGGGCGGGGTTTCCCTGTGGCAAGGAATGTTCCGTGGGAGAGCTGCCGGCAGGCCTCCTCCCGGGAGGTGAGTGAGAAATCCCAGAGCCCACATGAGATGCCGCTGTAAGTGCGGGCCTGGCCATGAAGCCAAGTGGCTTATCCCAGCTTTCACTGGTGTTTATGATCTGTATTCCGGGAGACATCATGGGAACCTCACAGAGTTGTTGTAAGGATTAGATGAGCTTCTGAGGCTCCTCCGACACTTGGTGTGGGACCTGGGGCGTAGGAAGCAATCCATCAAGGGTCAGTTTACAAACGGGGAGGACTGGGGTGGGGTGCGGCCTTGCTCAGTGGAGCTGGCTGGTGCGAGCGGCCCGGTGCCAGGAAGGAGGGCTGTGGGGGGCTTGGCAGGGGGGCTGGGCACACGGGCCAGGTTGTGCATGGGCCCTGCCCTTCAAGCGTGTTCCTGTTTGAATGATTCATTTCCTCCGGGGTCTGGCCCTCACTAATGGCCTCTGCCTGGCTTTTCCCAAGGTACATGTACCCCTCCATGGACCAGCTGGCCGAAATGCTTCCTGGAGTCCTCCACCAGTTTGGGTAAGAGTGAGGGGTCTGCTGCCCCACCAGCCTGCAGAGAAAGGTGGCTTCTAGCCTCGGCCTCTCCTTTGGCCGTGATCTAGCCTGACCACTGAAATGTACAATGAACGGTCAGGGAAGAAATTAGCTGTCATACTTCGAGAACTGTTGTCGCTCTCTGGTCTGCTCTCGCCAGCTGGGCTTTTCTCCTCCATGAGTGAACATATACCTGAAAACAGCCACTCCGCCCATCCTTTCCCTGCCCCCTCTTCTTTCATTACTCTTCCTTATCCATGAAACATTCTGGAAGAGGGTGGCCTGAGCCCTCCATTTCTCCCTCCATGCCCTATTTCTCCAGTACTCATTTCCTTCTTTCTTGAGCCTCTTGTGTGAAGATCATACCTCAGAGTTCTTGCCCAATTTACTTTCATTCCCAGTTTTAGAGTCTAAAATAAAGCTTAAGAGTGGGAAGAAGGGGTGCCGTAACGGGCCTTCCCATAAATGTCAGTCTGTCTCTGTGAGCTTGGGCTGCAGCCGGGAGAGAAGTAAGGAAAAAGGATGAGTCTGTCCAAGGTCACAGTCTCCTGTCAAGCTGTAAAGCATGATGCGTTTCAGGGGCGCCTGGGTGGCACAGTGGTTAAGCGTCTGCCTTCAGCTCAGGGCGTGATCCCGGCGTTCTGGGATCGAGCCCCACATCAGGCTCCTCCGCTATGAGCCTGCTTCTTCCTCTCCCACTCCCCCTGCTTGTGTTCCCTCTCTCGCTGGCTGTCTCTTTCTCTGTCGAATAAATAAATAAAATCTTAAAGAAAAAAAAAAAGCATGATGCATTTCAGGTCCTCGAGGCAGCGTGTTCCCACTCTGTCTAGCTTGCCAGCCATGTTCAGCGACGAGCGGGACAGATGCTGGGGGAGGCGGCGTTCCTTAGGGACCAGGAGTGGGGGAGGTTTTAAGAGGGTCATTAGGGCTCCCGTTGCTCATTCCTTCTGTGACATGAATTTTTATTTCTGCTTCCAGGCTGAAAAGCGTTATCGGCATGGGAACTGGAGCAGGCGCCTACATCCTCACTCGCTTCGCTGTGAGTTCTTGGGCGTTTCTTTAAAAATTACGTTTTCAATAAAGTTAAGTCGAGATTAAGGAAGACAACTGGAAAAGCATCAAAAATCCCGAAACAAAAAGAGAAATGACCCANGGCAGCGTGTTCCCACTCTGTCTAGCTTGCCAGCCATGTTCAGCGACGAGCGGGACAGATGCTGGGGGAGGCGGCGTTCCTTAGGGACCAGGAGTGGGGGAGGTTTTAAGAGGGTCATTATGGCTCCCGTTGCTCATTCCTTCTGTGACATGAATTTTTATTTCTGCTTCCAGGCTGAAAAGCGTTATCGGCATGGGAACTGGAGCAGGCGCCTACATCCTCACTCGCTTCGCTGTGAGTTCTTGGGCGTTTCTTTAAAAATTACGTTTTCAATAAAGTTAAGTCGAGATTAAGGAAGACAACTGGAAAAGCATCAAAAATCCCGAAACAAAAAGAGAAATGACCCATTATTTCATTTCTGAAGGAAGAACCACCGTTCACGTGGTTGTGTGTGGTCCAGAGTTGTGTGTGTGTGTGTATGTGTGTGTGTGTTCTCACATACTGCCTTTCCTTTCCTTCGGGTGACACACTCTTTTGTCATTGGTTTTGCTCACTCCTCAGCTGATTGTGGGTGGGTCCTCATGGCTTTCCACCATCTACTTCTTTGCGATAACCCCACGGCTATTGGCTCCTGAGTGATTCTAAACCAGAATCAGAGACACATATGTGAACGTGACCGTGGGCCCAAGTCAGGTGCTGCGGGAGCCTTTGCATTCTTACCAAGCTGTTGTTTAAAAATGCAGCAATGCTCATTTGATGCATACAGTTGTATGTATGCTTTTTTTTATCAATTTTATCAGTGTTTTATACTTATCTATTTATTTATGTCACCATACAGTACATCATTAGTGTTTGATGTCGNCCACGGCTATTGGCTCCTGAGTGATTCTAAACCAGAATCAGAGACACATATGTGAACGTGACCGTGGGCCCAGGTCAGGTGCTGCGGGAGCCTTTGCATTCTTACCAAGCTGTCGTTTAAAAATGCAGCAATGCTCAATTGATGCATACAGTTGTATGTATGCTTTTTTTTTTTTTCAATTTTATCAGTGTTTTGTACTTATCTATTTATTTATGTCACCATACAGTACATCATTAGTGTTTGATGTCGTCTTCCATGATTCATTGTTTGTGTATAACACCCAGTGCACCATGCAATACGTGCCCTCCTTACTACCCATCACCAGCCTATCCCAATCCCCCACCCCCTCCCCTCTGAAGCCCTCAGTTTGTTTCCCAGAGTCCATAGTCTCTCATGGTTCATTCCCCCTTCTGTTTACCCCCCCCAATTCTTCCCTTCCTTCTCCTACCGATCTCCCTGCTATTTCTTATGTTCCATAAATGAGTGAAACCATATGATAATTGTCTGTCTCTGCTTGACTTATTTCACTTAGCATCATCTCCTCCAGTTCCATTTTATACTTTTTGGATACAGGTCTCCCACTTCCTNGAGTGAAACCATATGATAATTGTCTGTCTCTGCTTGACTTATTTCACTTAGCATAATCTCCTCCAGTTCCATTTTATACTTTTTGGATACAGGTCTCCCACTTCCTTGGTTAAGTTTATTCCTAGGTATGTATTCTGACTGCCCGTCATTTGCTGGACGTTGTCAGAACTTAGAAATGCTGGGATGAATAAAAAAAAAAAAACGGCCTGACTGTCTAGGCTCTGAGCAGAGAAGGGAAGGTCCAAATTAGATCTGAAACGGACACAGATGTATCTTCGCGGAGTAGTTGCTAAAGGGCGTTGACGTGCCCTGTGTGACCTTGAAGCTGGTGGTCTGATACATACACCCGTTGGGCAGCTGGGGAAGAAGAGGTGCGGGGAGGGGGGTGACTTGCCCAAGGCGGGTCCCCTAGGCATGCAGCTTTGGCTTCTCCTGCTTTCTCTCCCCACTCAGCAGCTCAGTCCTGCTGACCTGGAGCCCCCGTTTTGCCTAGGGGCGGGGTGAAGTGTCTAGAGGGCAGTGGCCTGCGCTGGTGGCGCACGCGGTCCTTTTCTGGTACTTTTCTCAATCTTCTGTTTGACCTTTGAAGGTCACGGTATCTGAGATTGCGGGATTGTTGCTCACCTTCTATCTTGAATTACAGCTGAACAACCCTGAGATGGTGGAGGGACTCGTCCTTATCAATGTGAACCCTTGTGCAGAAGGCTGGATGGATTGGGCCGCGTCCAAGGTGAGGCTGGGGATCAGGGTCAGGGGCCAGGGTCAGGAGCAGGGCCAGGGCCAGCGCCAGGGTTAGAGACAGGATCCCAGGGGTAGGGTCAGGGTCAGGACCAGGGTCAGGGTCAGGTGGGTGGAACAGGTGTGCTCACCGAAACCCCTCCTAGCCTCCTACTCCCCACCCCTTCAGAGAAAGCAGTTTTCCTTTGCTTGGAATAGTAAACATGACCTCAGCCCTTTGCCATTCAGAAGATTTCAGTAGGACACTGTGGTCTAAACCAGGCATCTCATGGGGACGTGGGTCCTCGAGCCAGCTTTGATAAGCACAACTAGGGTTAAGAAGTGTTTGCTGAGGACCTAACATGTACTGGGCTTTGCTTGAGACACTGGAAATAAAAAGAGGAACATGACAAAGGCCTCTAATTCAGGAACCCACATATTATTGATGCAAAAGAAGGGTGTGTTTAGGACCAACACTGCCACTCAGTTGATGACAATAATAATTAGCTCAGGTGACCTGAGTATTTACTAGGAGCTGTTCATACTCTGTGATACCACATTTAATCCTCACAGTGACTCCAGAGGGTAGGGATTATTAAAACCAGGTTCCAGAAGAGGAAACTGAGGCTCAGAGTGGTGAAGGAAGCTGTCCAAGGTCCCACAAAGCTAGGGAGTGGGAGAACTGGGGCTGAATGTGGATCCCGTGGCTCTGTAGTCCTTGGGCCCCACTTCCGGCCTCCCTCCCCAGTCTCATCCAGCAGCTGTGGAATGGCCCCTGACCCAAGCGCTGCAGGTCTGGGAATACAGAGGGGGCAGGACACACGCCTGCCTGGAGGAGAGGGACCCATGCTGTCTCGGGAAGCTCTGCTCTGGCTTGTGTCCTAGTGTTCCTTGTTTATCTTTTAAAAATGATTATTGTGTTTTTTCATAAAGGCGCCAGTGTTTGCCAAGGAAAGGGGATAGCTGTTCCAATTGAAACAGGACAGAACCTTTCAAGCTGGGGTGATCCTGGCTTTTCATTTTAAAAGTATGTTTTTGCCAAGTGTTGGGTGGCTGTTGCAGACCGAGGTTTGAAGGGGTTGTGCCCCTCCCTGCTACCTCCCACCCCTGTCTTGGGCATTCTGATCCTGCATTTCTTTCTGGAACCTTCTGCCAAAATGCAGGAGCCCATCCCTCCCATCTGCGTGATATTCAGGAGCAGAGCACACTCCCTGTTTTTTATTTTATTTTCCAGGAAAGGAAGTGATACTCCCGTCAGCCAGTTTGGCTCCTGGGTAACTGTTCTGAGCCAGACGTGGAGGGCTGGGGACGTTGACCGTTGGCTAAAGTGGAGCCTGAGGAATGTGTGTGTGGCTCTAGTATCTGCACCATATCCTTCCTTTCCAACCCCAAGAGAAAAAGACTTATGTCAAGATTAGTCTATTATGTGTCCGGCACCGGCGTCAGATCCTGTGACACATGTGGCTGCCTCATGTGGTCCTCACCTTGGCCTTGTGACTTTGAAGCTCCTGGCACGGCTGCTTATAGACGAGAGGCTTGAGCTTCAGAGGTTTTGCAAGCTGCCCACGACCATACAACAGGGTGTGGCAGGACCCCCAATCTAGAGAACCCCCAGGTCTAGAGCTTCTCTATCCTGCCGGTCCTTGCCTGACACTGACGTTGGGCAGCACACATTCGTGGAGCTCCTGCTGTATGCCAAGCATTTATGGAGCGCCTGTTGTATGCTGAGCATTTATGGAGCACCTGCTGTATGCTGACCATTGTGCTGGGGAGAGGGAGAAAGGAGAAAGTAGGCAGGGTCTTTGGTGACCTCAGTATCTTCCAAGAGAGAATATTGGATGGAGGGGGGAAATTCAGAGGATGATACAAGAAGGCTAGTTCAAGGTAAGCAGATCCTGGGATATAGACTGGCAGAGTTCAGTGCGTTTAGAAGAGATGGATGGGGTCCTCCTTGTGAGAACCTAGTGTGTTATGGCACAGGGGAAGCTAGGAGCAGATTGGGTCTCTCTTTAGCACGTGTTTGCTGTGCACCTCCCAGGCGTGGGTTTGTGAGAATAAGCGATTGACAGAGACTCAGGCCCTGCCTTCCCGGGAGGGCCCAGGTCCCTTAGGCAACAGGTAACCAAGTTCCCATGAAGGGGCTGTCTTCAGACCTAGGTGCTGGGAGCCCAGCATTGCCAGTCTGCCCTTCCAGGCAGGGAGGCTTTGCTGACCCAGCCCCGCAAGCACCTGTTCTGATCATATCTGTTTTTGCCCTCCCCAGATCTCCGGGTGGACCCAAGCCCTTCCAGACATGGTGGTGTCCCACCTCTTTGGGAAGGTGAGTAGTGTGGCCTGGCATTCTGTCATTCACACCGAGCGGCTGCGTGCGGCTTGTGCGTTGGGCCCAGAGATGAGCCAGACGCAAGCCAGCAGGGCCTCCTGCTGATGCCCACCTCGTCCCTAGCGCAACGTGACTGATTTCCACTCAGGTCCCTGCTCACTGTCTTTTTAACAGAAAGCTTTTGAAACTAGCCTCATTGAAGTACGCCAAACTGCCTGTATTGGAAGTACAAAATTTAACAAATGTTGACACGTGCGTACAGCTGTAAAACCACACTGAAATTTGAGATAGTGACCACATCCGTCACCCCCCAAAGCCCTCTGTGCCCCTTCCTAATCCTTCCCTTCCTGCTTCTCAGACAGCCTCTGATCTGCCTACTGTCACTAGAGACGAGTGTATTTCCTAGATTTTTATATAAATGGCATCATACAGTCTGTACCCTCGTCTCACTCAGCGCAGTTATTTTGAGATCCGTCCCTGTTGTTGGGTTTATCAGCAGTTCGCTCCTTTCCAGTGCTGGCCAGTGTTGTGTGTTCTGGTTTTCCATTCACCTGTTGATGGGCATTTGGGTTCTTTCCAGTGTGGGGCTATTACCGATAGGACCTACAACAAACACACCCATGGCGTTTGCTGTGTGCCCTGCTCGGTCCTAAGGATTTTACAAATACTAACCCGTGGACTCCGCTGAGAGTGGTAGGAGCCATGTGAAAAGTACTCGTTTTAGTCCCAGTTTATGGATGAGACCAGAGAGGTTGATTGACTTGTGTCAGGTTGCACAGCCAGGGCGAGGCGGGGCTGGCATTGGAAGCTGTGTGTCTGTTTCCAGAGCGTGTTCCCGCATCCAGAGCAGGACTCTGGCCATCTGTGCTTCTGCTGTTTCTCAGTCACCCAGCCAGGCCCCTGTCGTCCTCTGGCCGGCCAGCATGGCCCCCCACTTTGGCCCACAGCCCACGGGGGGGATGTGCAGGGGGCTGACGCAAGTCTAGGCACTGCCCGGCTCGAGACAATTTGTTCTGTGTACTGTGTGGCCTGCTCAAGAATGTGGCCATCTGAGAGGTGACCAGATTCTCCCCTTTGGGCTTGGCCAGGTGTGCCTGCTGCGTCTGGTCCTCACCCTGTTTTCTCAGGGCTGTTGTAACAAGCACCCCATACTGGGCGGCTATGAACGACAGAAACGGGACTCCGTCTGTCTCGGTTCTGGAGGCCAGAAC
Organism: Ailuropoda melanoleuca; assembly: GCF_002007445.2. Taxonomy (NCBI): domain Eukaryota; kingdom Metazoa; phylum Chordata; class Mammalia; order Carnivora; family Ursidae; genus Ailuropoda; species Ailuropoda melanoleuca. The sequence goes on from NC_048223.1 coordinate 123,959,901, forward strand.
TCTGCAACGGAGTGTCGGTGGGCCACACAATCTCCAGTGGCCCTGGGCGGGGGGAGGGGGGACCCTTGTTTGCTTTTCCAGCTTCTGGTAGCTTCAGAATCCCCTGGCTTGTGGCTGAGCCTTCCAGACTCTGGCTCTGTCTTCGATGGCCTCTCCATGTCGGTTTCAAGTCTCCCGCTGGGGGTACCTTGGTTGAGCGTCTGGCTCTTGATTTCGGCTCAGGTCATGATCGCAGGGTTGTGGGATGGAGCCCGTGTCAGGCTCCACGCTCAGCATGGAGTCTGCTTGTCTCTCCCACTCTGCTCCTCCCCCCAACTCATTCTCTCTCTCTCTCTCAAATAAATAAAATCTTAAAAAAAAAAATTTCCCTCTGCCTTTCTCTTATAAGGACACTTGCCATTAGTTTTAGGACCTACTGGGATAATCCAGAATGATTTCATCTCAAGATCCTTCACTTAGTGACATCTGCAAAGACTTGTTTTCAGAATAAGTTAGAATTCATGGTGCCCGGGGGTTTGAGGTGGCCTTTGGGGCCTTCTTCCCCTTGTATGTGCTCCATTCATTTTGTGATACGTTTTCTCCACCCCTGAGTTTATAATCTGAACCTGAGAGGAACACGGAACAAATTAAAGCCAGTTTCTGTATTTCCCTGCAGGAAGGGGTGTCAAGTATAGTGGTGAGAGTCTGGCCTGCTTGTACCCCACATTACTTGAGGGATCTGTTGGAGCCCCCAGATGGCTATAGTTTGTGGGTTTTTTTGGTTTTCTGCACAATTAATTCCTCAGTTGGTGTTTTCCCTGATTTTCTTTCTAACAGCATGTTGGCCTCTTTGTTGCTTCAGTGATCAGGGACTGTTTAGACAGTAGCTCAGGCTGGACATGAGGCCCCCTTTGCTCCCTCCCTGTCCTGCTCTGGCCGCCGCTGATCACATCAGGCCATTTTGTGGAACATACACGTCCGCTTTGTACAAATGAGAAACAGAGCAAGCTCGTAACTTGTTTGCTCATCCCAAATCACATTCAGAAAGGAGCTGGGGAGAGGGAAGGCTGAGGCTTCTGCACGCCTCTGGCTGGCCCCGCTGGGAATTGAGATGGGTTTCCAGAAACTTCCCGGGAGTTGTGTGAGTTGGTTTTGTGTTTCCAGCATGAAAAACTTCTCAACTCCCCCTTAAAAGCAGCAGTTGCGGGGTGCCTGGGTGGCACAGCGGTTAAGCGTCTGCCTTCGGCTCGGCGTGATCCCGGCGTTCTGGGATCGAGCCCCACATC
>NC_048223.1:123969943-124001888 GCF_002007445.2 Ailuropoda melanoleuca
AAAAAAAAAAATTTCCCTCTGCCTTTCTCTTATAAGGACACTTGCCATTAGTTTTAGGACCTACTGGGATAATCCAGAATGATCTCATCTCAAGATCCTTCACTTAGTGACATCTGCAAAGACTTGTTTTCCGAATAAGTTAGAATTCATGGTGCCCGGGGGTTTGAGGTGGCCTTTGGGGCCTTCTTCCCCTTGTCTGTGCTCCATTCATTTTGTGATACGTTTTCTCCACCCCTGAGTTTATAATCTGAACCTGAGAGGAACACGGAACAAATTAAAGCCAGTTTCTGTATTTCCCTGCAGGAAGGGGTGGTCAAGTATAGTGGTGAGAGTCTGGCCTGCTTGTACCCCACATTACTTGAGGGATCTGTTGGAGCCCCCAGATGGCTATAGTTTGTGGGTTTTTTTGGTTTTCTGCACAATTAATTCCTCAGTTGGTGTTTTCCCTGATTTTCTTTCTAACAGCATGTTGGCCTCTTTGTTGCTTCAGTGATCAGGGACTGTTTAGACAGTAGCTCAGGCTGGACATGAGGCCCCCTTTGCTCCCTCCCTGTCCTGCTCTGGCCGCCGCTGATCACATCAGGCCATTTTGTGGAACATACACGTCCGCTTTGTACAAATGAGAAACAGAGCAAGCTCGTAACTTGTTTGCTCATCCCAAATCACATTCAGAAAGGAGCCGGGGAGAGGGAAGGCTGAGGCTTCTGCACGCCTCTGGCTGGCCCCGCTGGGAATTGAGATGGGTTTCCAGAAACTTCCCGGGAGTTGTGTGAGTTGGTTTTGTGTTTCCAGCATGAAAAACTTCTCAACTCCCCCTTAAAAGCAGCAGTTGCGGGGTGCCTGGGTGGCACAGCGGTTAAGCGTCTGCCTTCGGCTCGGCGTGATCCCGGCGTTCTGGGATCGAGCCCCACATCAGGCTCCTCCATTATGAGCCTGCTTCTTCCTCTCCCACTCCCCCTGCTTGTGTTCCCTCTCTCGCTGGCTGTCTTTCTCTCTGTCGAATAAATAAATAAAATCTTTAAAAAAAAAAAACAGCAGTTGCTAACAGTTGCCTCAATTTTTACGATGTGCAAAGGGCTTTTGTGTGCATAGCCTCTGTTAAATCCCACAGCATGATGATGTAGGTAATAGTCACCCCCCCTTTATTTTTGAGGGGACTAAGGCTCTGAGAGGTTAAGACACTTGCCCCCAAGAAAGGGCAAGCTCCAGATTCAGGAGGACTGACTTCAAATAGAAACTCCCGCAGAAGTCAGGAACCCAGAAGGGCATGCTTTGCCCTTTGGGGGTTTGTGTTCCTTCCTGTTTTCAGCTGATGGGCACAGTCAGACTGCATTTCCCGTGGTTTGCTCAGGCCCCCTGGCAATCAAGTGCCTCAGGCCTTATTATGTCTGTACCTCTATACCCTGAAATGGGGGGTGCGGTGCCAGTGAAGGGTATCTCGCCCCTGTCTGAATGCAGGAGGAAATGCAGAATAACGTGGAAGTGGTCCACACCTACCGCCAGCACATTGTGAATGACCTGAACCCCGGCAACCTGCACCTGTTCATCAACGCCTACAACAGGTACCGGGCCATTGATCGAGTTCCTTTGGTTGGTCTGAAACGTGNAAAAAAAAAAAACAGCAGTTGCTAACAGTTGCCTCAATTTTTACGATGTGCAAAGGGCTTTTGTGTGCATAGCCTCTGTTAAATCCCACAGCATGATGATGTAGGTAATAGTCACCCCCCCTTTATTTTTGAGGGGACTAAGGCTCTGAGAGGTTAAGACACTTGCCCCCAAGAAAGGGCAAGCTCCAGATTCAGGAGGACTGACTTCAAATAGAAACTCCCGCAGAAGTCAGGAACCCAGAAGGGCATGCTTTGCCCTTTGGGGGTTTGTGTTCCTTCCTGCTATCAGCTGATGGGCACAGTCAGACTGCATTTCCCGTGGTTTGCTCAGGCCCCCTGGCAATCAAGTGCCTCAGGCCTTATTATGTCTGTACCTCTATACCCTGAAATGGGGGGTGCGGTGCCAGTGAAGGGTATCTCGCCCCTGTCTGAATGCAGGAGGAAATGCAGAATAACGTGGAAGTGGTCCACACCTACCGCCAGCACATTGTGAATGACCTGAACCCCGGCAACCTGCACCTGTTCATCAACGCCTACAACAGGTACCGGGCCATTGATCGAGTTCCTTTGGTTGGTCTGAAACGTGGGGCGAGGCAGAGGGGACTTATGGAAGGAGTAAAAGATGCAGCCCCCGAATTTGAGCAGATAGATTGTGGGACAGGGAGTCAGGTGGTGGAGTTCTAGAGCTTTGCCAGGAGCTGAGCTGCCCCTCTGGACCAGGGGCGCACGAGCACGAGGGACACACAGTCACGCCCTCACAGGGTTTGGAGTAAATGCCTGTGCCACCCCGCCCTCCACTGACCATCAGGAGAGGCCAGGTGTGAGGAGAGCGAAGAGAGCAGAGAGCGGGCAGCGGAGCACTGGAGGGAGGAGGGAGAGGGAGGAGGGGGAGGGAGGAGTCCAGAGAGGCCCCTGGGAGGTAAAAGGGGGTAGCCCTCTTCGTGATAACGAGGGGCTGGTCTGGACCTCAGCTCGGGGAGGGATGGCTCGGGAACACTGGTGTCAGCCAGGGGTTCTGAAAACTCCAGTGAATGCAGTCTGCCAGGCCAGCGCTGCCAGCCGCACTCCCACGAAGGGGACAGGAAGGAGCCTCGTGGGCTGTCTCTCCTAAGCTCATTAGCTTATTTGATGAAGGGGATTAGCGTCTGTCACAAAATTCAGTGCCTGTCTCCTCTTACCATCCTCCCAGCGTCCCGCCTTTCAGTGCAGGAGGGGGAGAGGTCATGTCCCCAATTGGTAACTGGAGACATGGGACTCAGCAGAACATTTTTTTCAGCAAACGCTTCCCAGGAGCTGGAGCAGTCAAGGCAGTGGGCATGCAGAGACTAGAGCAACCCCCCATCCCCACCCCCAAGCCCCACACACTGCCTTGCCCTCATGATGCCCATAGGAATCAAGTGATTCCTCTTAGAGATTTCTGGGATGCTGTTACCATCATCATTTCCTGCTGAGGAAGCACAGGCACAGAGAGGTTCAGCATTCTGCCCAAAGTCACACAGCGAGGAAGGGGAGGGTGTGATTTTAATTCAGCCAGTCTGACTCCAGGTCATGCGCTGGGAAGGGGTGTCTGGTGGTAGCCGCCAGGAAGCGAGAGGCTGGGTGGAAGTCTGTGGGGTGAGCCGTGGGGCTGGCCGGGCCCATGCTGGCCATGACACAGCACAGTGGGAAACCGAGGGAGGCTTTGAAATGAGGGAGTGAAAGGGTCAGGTCTGAGATCTCATAGAGATTGCATAGAGGACTCGGGCTTGGGGACAAGGAGGTGGGCTCCACAGGAAATGCATGAGTCCCGCTGTCCCTGAAACCATTTATATGGACCCCAAGAGGTTGTGATGTGCCAAGAGCCATGCAGGCTGGGACACANGCCATGCGGGCTGGGACACAAGAGGTTTGCCAGAATGGCCAATGGCAGGACCTCCCAGGATGGGCGAGATGGGAGGAGCCGCCCACGGAACTATGTAACTGTGCGTTCATTGTCTGCAGCCGGCGGGACCTGGAGATTGAGCGGCCAATGCCCGGAGCCCACACAGTCACCCTGCAGTGAGTGACCTTTCTCCCCCTCACCGTCTGTGTCACATTGCTCAGCCATTGGCAGGGCCTTCTTTCTGTGTTTGGCAGGAGTGGTGCTCTGTGCCAGGACATCGTAATCAGCAAGCCCTGGGTCAGGCACGACCTAGCCCTGCTCTCCTACACCTTGTGCAGGGGTTCAGTTCCTGGGCGTGTCCCTGAGACCTGGGTGGGAGCCTTGGATCTCAGAGAAGCAGCCGAATATACGCTGGATAGAATTAATTAAGCACCTGCTTTCACAGAGCCTGGGACCCTAAAGTGCCCTCTAAGGCTAGGAGGAAATGACAGTCGTGGGTACAACTAACGGCATTCTACCAGTATCATCTATCTTTTGTAGTTCCGTAAGTGAACCGTATTATTTGACACCTGAACTTGGCCATTGCCATTCCCTTTGCCAGGCCTGCCCTCCCGGTCTCTGGTTTGATTGCTGACAAAGCCCTACTCTTCCTTCCTTGAGGAGAGAATGCTTGCAACTAAAACCATCAGGGCCCAGAAATTCTCCGGCTGAAATTCATACTAAGGTGTAAATGACTACAGTCCCAGTGTATCCTAAGAACAAAGCAGAGGATGGAAGGAGAAGGAAGTAAAAAGAGCAAAGGGTACTAGGGAAACCAAAATAAGTGTTTTTAGAACTCTGGTCCCAGCCTGGCAGGCCTGAGAGCGTGCGAATCTTTAAATAAACTTTGTGTTAACTCCCCCTTCTCTCCCTGCCCCCAGGTGTCCTGCTTTGTTGGTGGTTGGGGACAGTTCTCCTGCTGTGGATGCTGTGGTATGTAGGAATCATCCACTTGTTTCTGTGCTCAATCCAACTGTCCAAATCTGGTTGGCCTTTGGGCAAAGGGCCCAGACACGAGCCTCTTTCCTGGTTACTGCCAGCTCTGTTTGCTTGGCACTGGGTCCCCTGTCTTTTCTCCCAGGCCCCAGCACCTGCCAGTCTATCTCCCATTGGTATGTTTAGATGGGCATGTTTGCCTCTTGGCTTTCTGGCCAACAGACTCTCCTCTTATTTGGGAATCAGGAGTGTTCAGACCTGCTTGGTGCCTGATTGTCTGACAAGGCAGAGAGGTCCCTGGGGAGAGGGGCTTAGACAAGGCTTTCTGGGTCATTTCATCCCTTAATTCCCACCTGTGATGTTGTGAGGGCAAAGCACAGACTCGGCTCTTCCAACATCCCCATAGCTGGAGACAGGGAAACTTAGGGGTTATTGAGCCGAGGCCTTGAGTGGTGACATGCCCTGTGCAGTGGGCTACAGAGTGGGATTTGCAAAGGGACTGTGAGTTTCCTGTGATCTAACTCCCTGGCCATAATCATAGGATGAATCAATAGAGATATATTGTTCACGTGAAGGGAGGTGATAGTTCTACTATAGGCGCTTTGAACATCACGGGTTACATGTGGGTATTTTGCCCAATTTTGGATGCACTTCTAAGATGGTCGTTGACAAATTAAAGCTTAGTGGATGTCATTTCGTCTGAAGATAGTTGCCAGGACTGGAGACGTTGAACTTGTAGAATTTCTGACAACAGCTGATTAAATAAGTCCATTCATTTAGCGGCTATTTCTAGAGCATCTACTAGATTTTAGCTCATCTTCGTAACAACCCTTTGAAAAAAGATTTTATCCCCATTTTATGAATAAGGAAACTGAGGCTCAAAGAAATGAAGTAACTTGTCCCAGGTCACTCAGCTGGTCCTGGCAGGGCTAGAATTTACAGCCACATTGCTTCGTCTGGAAGCCCACATTCTTCCCTCCATGCTGGTGGGAACACTGGCGTTGCTGATGATGGTGGCAGCGAAGGGGGGAGGCTGATGACTTTGGCTGCAGATGGAAAATTAGCGAATCTCTTCTCCCTTTCCTTGTCCAGGTGGAGTGCAACTCGAAATTGGATCCAACAAAGACTACTCTCCTCAAGGTACAATCAGAATGACGCGAGTTTGCCTTTGCTCTGTCTCAGAAACCCCTAGTTCGCTGCAGAATGGAGTTGTGCCTGATGGAGGCACAGCTGGAGGTCGGAGACCGTAGAAGCGGTGATTTAACATACGCGTTCACAAAAGTCAATCTGTTGGTGGGCCCCGGCCGGACACCCTAGGCTGCAGAGACGAAGGGAACCCTCCCTGGGACCCCGAGAGTCTCTGTGCTGCTGGCCGTCGTGCTCTGACGAGGGATGGCCCGGGAGTTGTGCAAGCAGGGGCTCTCCCAAGGGTGGGGCTGGACGTTCCTCTGAGAGGGGCTCTGCCACGGGAGGGCAGGACTCTGTCCGGCAGGTTCATCTGGACATTCGGGGCACTCGCTGTCCCTGAGGCCGGGTTCAGGGTCTGTGCCCTCCGCGACTGCGCAGTCCAGCCGCCGTGGTGTGTTCGTGGCAGCCTTGCCCAACGGTGCGATGCAAAGTGAGGACACTCTCGGGTTGCACGCCCGGGAGGGCAGGTGACCCAGGAAGGGCCTGCGTGAAATGAGGGGCAGTAGGAGCTGAGCGTCTGTGGGTCACTGTGCCCTCAACGGCCCTTTGAACGGCACTGGGGGCGTCAGATACTGAGGAGGGGGCCCTGGTCCCCGGACCTGGCTCTTCGCATGCATTTTCTATCAAGATTCCCTCACAAGGAAATTGCAAGGCTGGAAGACGCTGGGCTTTGGGCCCCAGGGGGCTGCTGATGGGCTAACCTGGGAGCCCTTTGTCTTAATTGTCCCAACACATCTGTGTCTGGACTCTGGCAGCATCCGGGCCACTGTCCTAGGAGAAGGACAGACAGGCCACGGTTACTGCTGATAGGGAGAGGAGGAAGCATTCGAAAGGGGGAGTTAGCGTCCTCGTCTCCATTACAAGCACCCCAAGCTGGGGGCTGAAAGGCACAGGAGTCTCTGTTCTCTCACCGTCTGGAGGCTGTCAGTCCAAAGTCCAGCTGTGGGCAGGGCCAGGCTCCCTCTGAAGGCTCCAGAGAGGCGCCTTCCGTATTCTTCCTGCTTTTGGCCCTTGCCGGCAGGCCTGAGTTCCCCCAGCTTGTGGCCACATCCCTCCCGTCTCTGCCTCCATGCCGCCCAACCTTCTCTCTGGGTGTCCCTGTGTCCAAAGTTCCCTCTAGTTTTAAGGATTCCCCCAGTCATCAGATGTCGGGTCCACCCTAATCCAGTGTGACCTCACCTCAGCTCATTACATCTGCAGAGAGGAGGTGATGACCTACGATCAGTGGCCTGTTTGACGGTGATGCGTGACCCGTGGAGTGAATTCTGGCCTCCCGTCACCGCATTGCCAGACCCAGGGTGCCCCAGTTAGCGTGGTCCTGAAGTGAGACTCTGGGCCTTGGCCTGGCCCGGCGCCAGCCGCTGTCACTCCCCCACCGGCCGGTCCCAAGTCTCCCTGTCCCACCCTGCTGCCCGGGTCTCCTGAGCCCCGGGTCTGGGTCATAGTCCCACGTGCCTGCAGCGGCCTTGATGAAAACATGGTGGCTTGAAGTTGGGTGAGTCAGCAGGCACTTCGGGAGCTATTGTATTTATGCCAGTGTGGCCAGTGAAGAGACCCTGAGGCCTGAAGTCTCAGATCGAGCAGTTTCTGTCTGAGGGAACGTTTCAAGAGAGTGTATGTGTACAGGGCCTCATGCGCTGAAGGCTCTGGGGCCAGACGGACCCTGGAAGAACCTTGCAGGTTCTTCGAGCTCTCCCAGGCCCAGCGTGAGCCTCCACAGGGGGACATGCTCACCTTCTGGTTCTCGAACCGAGGGAAATTCCTTCCGGGGCCTAGCAGAGCACCTAGCGTCTCGGTTGTCAAGAAGACACAGGTCAGGGCTGAGATGGATGGTAACAAGAGCACCCCTGCTAGGTGGGGATGGGTGTTTCCCCACCCATTAGGTGCCCAGTGCCCCCCGAACGAGGCCAAACGGGGGCAGGCCGCAGCAGGTGGGCCCCCGGGGGAGGGACGCCCGTGCTGGCGGTGTTGGCACTAACTGGCTTACCTCTCTCCCAGATGGCGGATTGTGGTGGCCTCCCACAGATCTCCCAGGTGAGTCCCACCTATCACCACTCCCCAGCTGGACGGCGGGTGCCTCTGTGTCCTCTTAGCACTGATCCCCCTCCCCACTGTCTGCTTGTCCCCCACCTCACTGTGACACCTGACGGCACTCCGGACACGTTACTGTTCACGAAAGGTGCTTGGACATCAGGACTTGATTGCCTAGGAGCCCCAGTGGGGTAGATGACATTGGGGTTCACAGGGGTGAGGGGTTTGATGCATGGACACAGCCTGACGCCTGTGGACCTGAGTCTAGGTATGTCTGGTGTATGACCTCAGAGACACAGGCCCACCAGACTGTGGGAAAGGATGGAATGATGCCTTTTCTTTCTTCCGTTTCTCCCTCCCTTCCTGAAAGGGACTTCAGAGTTTCTGTAATCCAGTGCTTTCCTGATGAACAATTGAATCTGAGTCTTTTTCTAGGTATATGTACCCTTCCTCCCCCTGTGATCCCCGCCCCCCGAGCTCCCTGGGGAACCTCCCATGTAGCAGTGAGCATGCGTTTGGGGTCTGTGTCTCCTGCCAGGGTGTTGAGAGAGACCAAGGTGAGGGTGCCAGGCACCAGAGGCTTAAGACCGTGTCCCCCTAGGTCTCCCCACTGGCTCACCCCAGCAGGTGCATCCAGGCCCTGGGCTCAGGCGTGCCCTGGCTGAGGGGCTTCTTATCCATGAGCTTGTCATCTGGGCAGTGACCCCAGGCTGGGGAGATCAGACAAACAAAACTTAGATTCTCAGAGGGGAGAACGGCTGTGTGCCCTCTTCAGTAATAGACCAGGACCTGAAATGTACATTTATGAGTTTGGGTTTTTTTTAAATCAGTGTTATTTATTACTTCTAATTTTCTAGTTACAAAGCAATACATTTTCATCAATAAAAATTTAAAAATGTAGATGAATAAAAGAATAAACACATCCATAGTGCCCTGACTACAGGTTACTGTTGTTACAAACTTTAAAGTATTTACTTCTAGTCTCTTTTTCAATATAATTGCATACTTTTTTTTTTGTTACTTTAAGGAAGATTAGGATCCTATTGCGTATATATTTTTCACCTGCCCCCATAACTTGACATCTCAGCGCTCTCTTCCTTTGATTAAGAAATGCTCCGTATCTTGTTTTTAATGGCAGGACAAAATGCCATTGCACAGATACACTGTAATTGGTGTTCCTGACGCCCCATTGCTGGCCGTTGATGGGTCGTTTCTGGTTTCTCAGTGTTCCATGTGGTGCTACAGAGAGCTGCTCGGTGTGGGAGGGACCAGTTCTGTGATTAATTTCGTGGCCCTGCCAGTTTCAAGGACTGTGTGATGGAAAAGGGAGAGTTTTGGCTCTGAGTCCCCCAGGGAGTGGGCGACGGCCAAGAGGTTCGTCTGGGTGCAGGATACAATTCGTAGCAGCTGGAGCTGTCCCAAGAGAGAAGCGTCTTCTCTCTGGGGTAGTGAGGTATTTCACTGGGGCGTCTGGAGAAGAGACCCCCAAGAAGCACATTTCTGCACTGGGTGGATCCTGGACTTGGCTCATGGCCCTGGATATCTCACTGCAGCTTCTCCCTCCGGAACTCTGTACAGAAGTGTCGGCGCAAGTGGCCGTTGGTGGCTCTGCTGCCTTCTCTGCAGTGGCTCCCTCTGCTCCCACTAGAAGAGGACAGAATCCTTTCAGTGTTCGATCTGCTGCTGTGTTATGCCCGTTTGACAGCTGCGGGAAACCAGAGGAGGATGGGATGTCCCTGCCTCCGGAGGGAACAGATGGGCTCCCCGTAGAGCCCTGCTTAGACAGAAGCTGAGTTAATATCTGCACACGAGTGGAGGAGCCTTTATCCATCCAGCTCGCTCCTGGTGGCTCCCGCTGAGACAGACTACTCCAGGGCCCTCCTTAGGCTGGCTGGGGAGAAGGGACACCAGTGTTCCTTCCATCTGCCCTCCCTCCCTCCCTCTCTGCCTCCGCCCTCCCTCCCTCCTTTGCCTTCTTCCTTCTCTGTTTGGAAATGAGAACAGATCCAGCTCTGACCATAGTGAAAACACTTTGTAGATGCGTGGCGGTGGCTGAACCAGCCCAGGCTTCCAGGAGACCCGTCCAGGGAGGCCCGTTATGGTGTCATTCTTCCTCCTCCTGCCCTCCTGAGTTGGGTGTCTGTTTACAGAGGGCGTTCCCATCCTTCATTCCATTTGCAAGGGCAGCAGTCCCTAGAGATGAGAAAAGTGTTTATTGCAGTGTCACGGGAGGGGAAGGGAGGCTGAAGGATTGTTCTGCCACCGTGCCGGGCCCAGATCCCTGTGGCTCTCTGCAGCCCTGAGGGCAACTCTTGCCACTTTCTTACTGTTGCCACACGAGCCCCGGGGACAACTCGAGCACAACCTCTCCTTTATTTATTTATTTTTTTATTATTTTTTATTTGAGAGAGTGAAAGCAAGAGAGATCGCAGAGGCAGAGGGAGAAGCAGGGACCCCACTGAGCAGGGAGCCCAACGCGGGGCTCAATCCCAGGACCCTGAGGTCATGATCTGAGCTGAAGGCCAATGATTCATGGACCGAGCTACCAGGCGCCCCACAGCCTCTCCTTTAAATGCCATGTGGCTCTTTGTAGAATAGTGGCAGCAGTGGGTAGGGGTAGGAAGGAACCCTGCATCTCCTGGTGACTTCTCACCGGGGCAGAGAGAGTATGAGGAGCAGAGACCCAGGGCATTGTTTTTGAGAGTTACAGTTAATGAAACTGGATATGGCCTTTACTTGGGAGCATTCACCTCCCAGATAAGACTGATTTAATTTGGGGGGAGTAATTGATGGCACTGGGTGTGTTCTCAGCATTCCCAACTCATTTCAGTTCAAGTAGTCCCTTTGATGTTGTTAATTGGCTAATCCATCCATCCATCCATCCATCAATCATCTGTCCATCCATTCATCCATCTATCCTTCTTTTTCTGTTTCTTTCTTTCCATCCATCCTTTCTTTTCATCTATCTGTCCATCCTCCTTACTTCTATCCATCCATCTTACCTTTATCTATCCACCATCCCTTCTTCCATCCGTCCATCCATCCTTTCTGCTCTTGAGGCTGAGAGTGAACTGCCTTGGATACAGAGTTTGGAAAACCCTGGATCTGTAGGATACCCCCCCCCCCCGTGAATTAACTGTATGACCATGGATGGATTATTTACCTCTCCGTGACTGTTCAGCCATGAAATGTATGTGGAAATGGCGCCAACCTCACAAGGTTGTTGTCAGGAGAAAATGAGACAATGCTGCAAAGTTGTGGGCACGATAGGTGGCGTGGGATGTTGGTGTCGTTACATTCTAAATGCTGTGTTGGACACATCACTCTGTCAGTGTGGTCCTCTTTACAGAAACCCTCAGATCTTAGTGTGGCTCTCTGTCCATGTTTCACAGGGGAGGTCATACAACTTGACCAAACTCGCGCAGCTGTGAAGTGAATTTGAAATTTTTCTCCCTTGTCAAAGTGCACTTCACTCCCCGCGATTACCCTGTAGTCTTTCCTTTACTTTTGTGCATTGTCCAATCAACATGTGGTGACCTTCTCTTCAGCGAAGGTGACCATGGGCACAGCTCCATGGGGACCTTCAGGATCGGGACCTCCGGCCACTGACTGTACTTTCCCTTTTGCTCTTGCAGCCAGCCAAGCTTGCCGAGGCCTTCAAGTACTTCGTGCAGGGCATGGGATACAGTAAGTGTGGCCTTCCCGGGCAGGGGTGGGGTGAGTTTAAAACGCGGTGGCCTGAACCGGGCTTCGGTGAGTGTTCTGTGTCACCTTGGCTAAGCTCAGCTTTTTGCAAACTAAGAAGATCAGGGGAAGAAATATTTCGGTAGGTGGAAGATGGGTGGCCGTGCAGAGGTTCTAATATCTTCTTTATACAACGGGGGCTTCATCTCCCTCCATGGATGAACAGGCGTGGTTTCATAGCAGGGAATTTTCTTTAGATTTAGGTGAGGACTAACTCTTTAAGCACCAAAAACAGAACAGTTAAACCGTGAAAATCTTTTACATTTTGGTTACATTTTTTAATTTTTAAGTTCAACTTAATTAACGTATAGTGTCTTGTTAGTTTCAGAGGTAAAATTTAGTGATTCATCAGTTGCACACATATGATCACGTGCTAAGACTTCCGGTTGTCATGGTGATTATGGTGGTGATGGCAGTGATGAAAGGTGATTAGTAAATCCATTTTTTCTCATTTAACCATCACAGTAATCCTACATGATACTGTCCCTCTCTCTCTTTTTTAGAGAGAGAGAGAGAGTGTACACGTGCACATGAGTGGGGCAAGGGGCAGCAGGAGGCGGAAGAGAATCTTAGGCAGGGTCCACACTTGGTGCAGAGCCCAGTGAGGGACTCAGTCTCACGACCCTGAGATCATGAGCTGAGCCAAAATCAAGAGTTGGACGCTAAAACCAACTGAGCCACCCAGGTGCCCCATCCTGGGAGATCCTCTTACCCTCCCTCATCTTACAAATGGTGGAGCTGAGGTTTGGAGAGATGAAGCAAGGAGTGCAGTGGGGATCTCTGAAAGTTCTTTCAAAACCGTAAAGCTCTATGTAAGCGGGTGATAAAGTGGCTTATATTCAAGACAGTGCATCTCTTCCAAATCCTTGGATTTGGGAATTGAAGGGTAAATAGAAGCATAATTCAAGAAACCTGCTGTTTCTTTAGTTTATTCGTTAGACACATCCAGCCCTTTTGTAGAAATGCAGTCCCGTGAGCAGGACAGAGAATGCCAAGTCTAAGCCCTTGGTTGGGTAGCGGCCACAGATGGTGCCACTGGAGGTGTGAGCCGTGACGTGGCTTTTTTGGCTCTTTCTGCCGACTGCTTAGAATTAGAATTTATGTGCCCATCTTAACAAGGAAGTCTGAATGTCTAATGTCTTCCGTTTTTTTTGCCCCCCTCCCCGAGACTTAGACTATTCGTTCATTTAAAATAGTAATGGTATATTTGGTAAGCTGACCGCAGTCTTAAGATTGGCCACCGCCGTGTTTGGTTTCTAGAGAGGCCAGGAGCCGGTGAGCCTGGTTTACATGCTGCGGGTGGAGTCCATGTCCCTAGGTGCCCTGTTCCAACAGAAAACATCTGTCTGCGGGTCTGCTGCCTTCCCGATGGGAAAGCAAACAGGCAGAGGCAGCGCCTGGAGAATGCCACTGGGTGGACTTGATTTCCCTGGCAGGACGTACATCGTGACTCGTTTGCCTTGGACCTGCCCTGGGTTTGGATTTCTGCCTCGAAAGTGTATTCTGGGGGAAAGGAAGTGAAGGCAGGCCTTGTTCCCTCCAACACACACACACACACACACACACACACACACACACACACACACACACACTTCTATTTCCAGAAAGCTGAAGCATCTGGCAGGTTACAGGGGAAGAGCGCAGGACGAGCTTTTGTCCCAGAGGCATGAACCACAGAGAAAGCAAGTAGTCATCTATGGAGCGCCTGTTCAAGCTGGGCCAGGCATGACTCGTTCTTTGTATCCATGACACCTTTCTGTGGTCACCCTCGAGCCCTGCGAGGTCAGGAAAACTCAACTTTGGGGTTGAGAAATAGGAGCTCAGAAAACAGTATATGAGCGACAGATGTGGGAGCAATCCCGTCTCTCTGGATTTAAACACTAGCTCTTGGAGAAGGGAATTCAGCACAGCAAGGATTAGTTTTGTTTGTGGGTGTGTGTCCCAGCAAGCCAACCCTGTGCCCGTTGAGTGACGGAGCCCCTGCATGTGTGCGTATTTATCGGTTGCCTCTGATTGTGACGTCGGTTGTTCAACGTGGCCTTCACGGTGATGCTTTCTGTGGGGGGTGTACTGGTTTCCTGTCGCTGCTGGAACAAGTCTCCACAAACTGGATGGCTTAAAAAACCCAGAAATGTGTTCTTCCACAATACTACAGTTCTAGAAGCTGGAAGTCCAAAATCAAGATGTATGCAGGGTCATGCGTCTCTCAGAGGTTCTCAAAAGATCTTTCCTTGTCTCATCTCAGCTACTGGAGGGAGCTGCCAACCCTTGCTGTTCCTTGGCTTGTAGCCACGTGACTCCCATCTCTGCTCTGTGTTCACGTGGCCTTCTGTGTGCACACGTGCGTGTGGGTGTGTGTGTGTGTGTGTGTATAGGGGTGTTCTGTCTCCTCTTACGAGAAGCCAGCCTAATCCAGTATGACCTCATCTTAACAAAATGTATTGGCAAGGACCGTATTTCCATTCTTAGATCCTGGTGGCTAGGAATTTGGGGCTGGTGGCTCTGAGTTTGCGGGGGCAGTAGGGGGGTCGAGGGCAGGATTCAGCTCAGTGCAGGTGGAGGGGATCACTTTGTCTTAATTTCAGTTTCTCAGCTATCTGCTCTGTGCAAGGGTATTTTAAGTCCTGAAGGATGGACGGTGTCATTGATAGTTCCTAGGAGCTCACAGGCTTCTCTGGAAGAGATGACAAGTGACAGCTGGGCTGCAGATTTGCTGCGTGGCTTCGGTTTCCCCACCTGGGGTGTGGAGGGATTAGCCCAGCTGACACCCTCCAGAGATTGTAGACAGGAGGGAGTTGTGGCACGCGGGCACACACGGGGTGCCGATACTGGGCGATCGGTATTCCCATTTTACTGATGGGGATGGAGGGCTCAGAGAGGGACACTTCCAGAGTCACACAGCTGTAAGCAAGTGGCGGACTTGGCCTTCAGACCCACCTCTAGGCTCAGGCCACATGTGATTGCAAGTCCTTACCACCACCGGGCCCTTGCTCTTCGTCTCTGTGAGTAGATGCAGAGAGGACGGGGAGCCCAGTGGCTGGATGGCCACAGGGACCGACAGGTCAGGCAGGAGGAGGCCCCGTTGCTGGCATGCAGTTGCCCCTGGCGTTCTCTAACTGGGTCCCTAACCAGGTGCCTCTTCTCTCTCTCCCCAGTGCCCTCGGCCAGCATGACTCGCCTGATGCGCTCCCGCACAGCCTCTGGCTCCAGTGTCACGTCCCTGGAGGGCGCCCGCAGCCGCTCCCACACCAGTGAGGGCGCCCGCAGCCGCTCCCACACCAGCGAGGGTACTCGCCTGGACATCACCCCCAACTCTGGGGCCACTGGCAACAACGCCGGGCCCAAGTCCATGGAGGTGTCCTGCTAGGCGGCCTACACCACGGCCGCCCCTGGACTCTGGGCTCGCGCAGCTGCCCTTCCTGCAGCCCTTCCTGCCCCCGCCTGCCACACCACACGTAACTCATATTAACCCAAAGCTTATGGCGTAAGAGAGCTCTGGGGGGACACAGTTCGACTGCGTTTGTCAAGGGCGCCTTTCCCAGCAGGGGCAGGGTGGGCGGACCAAAGGGAAGAAGCATCTCCGTGTCCTGTGCTCATTGACGGGTGGCCTGGTGGCCACCCTCCTACCCTCCCTCAGAGACGCCAAACTGCCAAAAACAAGACACGCTGCCCTAAACACTTCCTCAGTCCAGGCCTAGGCTGACCCGGGCATCCTGGTTCTCAAGGGCATTTTGTCGGAAGCCCAGCCCCTGTATTTCCTGTTTCCTCTCCAACTGAAGACAAACTGACCCAGTTTCTGGAAACAGAACCCTGTTCTGATTTGGGGAGGGGGAGAGCAGCAGATTGTGGGTCGCTCTTTTTAACTCAACAAAACAGGAAGTGGGGGAGAGGTGGAATTTACGTGGAGGCTAGAATGCTTAGAAAAACAAATTACGCAGTTGATGGGAAGACACAGATTTTTAAAGTTTGTGTATATATCCACTTTTTAATGCCGAAACATACAAGCCTGTTCTTCCGGCATCCTTTCAATGGACAGTGAAAGTGGGCAGCAAAATTCTCTGGGCTTTCCAAAGAAACGGTCTTGGCAAACATTGGTATCATTGAATTCGGGCCTTTGGCTCTGCCCTCTGCCTCCTCCACGGCCCCAACTTCCCACCCCAAGTACGTGAGTGATGATTTCGTTTATGGGGGAGACGACTTAGGTTTGTGCTCCCTTTCTTTGCTATGGAGGGAAACATTCCAAACAGCTGTACTTGGCTGTGATGAGTCTCCATGCAGTGGGGGGAGGGGCAGGGGCATTGGGGTTCGGGGTGGGGGGCGTTTGGGTTATTAGATGTATAAGGGATTTTCTGTGGTGTGATGGGATCCAGTGCAGTCATGATTTCAGTCGATCCCACCCTGGTTCCCAGGAATCTTGTGTGACTAAGTTAAATCCAGCTTCCGATCTCTGACGAACGGGGTTGAATCTGAACTTGACAGTGGAACGTTTCTGACCTGGGAACATCATTGGATCTTCGGGTAGAACCGTTCGCTCTTGCAGGGGGTGGGGATTCACATGGGGAATGTTGGCTAAGAAGATGAAAGGATTCTGGAATATTCCACGGGATTTCCTTCCCTTTCCTGCCTTCCCCTCTTCCCTGCCCCTCTAACCTTTTGCTGAATGGGGCGGCACCACTGACATTTCTGGGCAACGTCAGCGTTGCTGTCAAGTTCCTGTACTACTGGCTTTTGATTTTCATTTTGGCTAACCATGGATCTTCTTAGAGGAAGTTGGATCTGAGTGGGAGGAATCATCATGTGAATCAGCCGCTGGGGCCTGGTGCTTTCCAGGACCCTAGAGTTGGTAGAAGGAAGTAGTCAAGGCTTCTAGGTAGCTGGAGGGGCAGGGACTCAGTTTCCTGCCCCTGCCACCCAGAGGCTTCCCTGGACCTGTGCAGAAAGGTGAGGGGTCAGGGCAGGAGTGGCTGACTCGAGACAGGAAACTGTTGGTGTACAAGTCTTTCCAGAGGAATTTCTTAATGAGATATTTGTATTTATTTCCAGACCAATAAATTTGTAACTTTGCAGTGGCTTGTGTCTTCTTCCTCTGAGAGATCGTGCGTGCTGCCCCATGGTCACGGGAGGGGACCTTCCTTACCTGGCTCTCCTGACACCTGCCTTAGGGCATCACTGTCCCCTGAGTATATAATGTGAGCCACCGATGTAAGTTTACATTTTCTAACAGCTGTATTTTAGGTTGAAAGAAGCAAGTGAAATTAATTTTAATCCCGTATTTCCCTTAACCCAGCATATCCAATATATGACCATTTCAACATAGAATCAATATGACAGTGATGAAGCTGACGGACCTGCTTTATGCTAAGAAAACCAGTGAGTATCCCACACCCCAGCACCTCTTAATTCAGACCAGCCCTGTTTCAGGGGCTCCGTAGCTCAGGCAGGACCGCGACAAAGAGTTAAAGCTTTTCAACCTATATTTAGAAGGAAATGTCTTTTTTTTTTTTTTTACATTTTATTTTCATTACAGGAAAGCATGTGATAAAACCACTCCCGTTCTCACACCCAGTGACAACGACTATAATGCTTGTTTCTGCTGTACTGAAAAAAATGTAAACACAGGTTTTAGGATGATGTCCCATTTTTACTTAGGCTTCTTAGGATTAGTTTAAAATTCACAGAGCAATTGCGAAGATGATGCAGAGTTCCCCTGTACCCCCGCACCGAGTTCCCCTGTACCCCCACACCGAGTTTCCCTGTTGGTAATACCTCCCATCCATATGGTGCACTGGTCACAACTAAGAAATCAACATTGACATATTACTAGTAACTAAGCTCCATACTTGATGGGAATGTCACGAGTTTGTCCCTGTTGTCCTTTTTCTGTCCCTGGATCCCACCCAGGATGTCACAGTATATGTGGTCCTCATGTCTCAAGTTCCTTTGGCCTGTAACGGTGTCTCTACTTTCCTTGCTTTTGACGACCTTGACAAGTATTGAGAAGCACTAGTCAGGCATTTTGTAACATCCCTTACTGAAGGTTTCTATCTACGGTAGCTGTTCTCGTGGCTCAACTGGGGTGATGGGTGTTTGGAAGAAAGACCACAGAAGTGCCATGCCAATGGCATGATGGGTCATCGGGAGTCCCATCCCCCCCATGCTGTTGACCTTGATCACCTGGCTGAGGCCGTGTTAGCCAGGGTTCTCCACTAGCCTGTTACTTTTTCTGCTTTCCCACACTTGGTGTTTGGAAGGAAGTCACTAAATGCAGCCCCCACTCGAGCCCGCTTTCCCTTTCCTGCTGTTATTTATACTGGATTTTCTTCCCTTACGTGGAAGAGTTTCCTCGAATGTGTGATTCGCTATAAAACTTGACGTCTGCATATGGTACAGGGAGTGGATATGCTGTAGTTTCAGAAATAGATTTGGAGCGGCAAGGAGGAGGTAGGTAAGAAGGCATTCCTAGCCCCGGGGCCTGTGTGGACTCCTGTGAGGAGGAGGGAAGATGTGTGCCTTTGTGAGGAGCTCATAGTGTAGACCGGGGCGGGTGATGGCGAGCACGGCAAGCAGTGAGGCAGGAAGTTTTATGTGTGTAAAATAAAGTAGATAGGATCACAAAAGAAACTACTTAGAGTGACGTGATTATCCCCATGTCACAACTAATAGCTTGTGCGTCGTAAGTAGTAGCATTGAGGGCGATCTCAGCATAATTTCAAGGTAGTGATAAGCAGATGAGATAGCTGCCACAGTGTGATTTCAGCTGGTGATATTGGGGTGTGCTGCCTCCGCTTACACAGGGTATGCTGAACAGCAGTTAGATACCAGTCAACCCAAAAACGCATTTTACCGTCATCCCAGTCTACGCCCCTGAATTCGAAACACCAACCGCTGGTCAGAGGACCCCAGGCTGGGGAGACTGACTTTAGACACAGGAGTAGGAGCTTTTCCCACACTCACTAGTAAGCACCTTTTCTGTGTTGGCTGCTGTGCGGAGTCAGAACAGAGAAAGGGTGGGGGATGGAAGACCTGGGAAGCAAGCACCGTAGCACGGGGTGCCTATGCCAGCTGTGGGAGTCGGGCTGTGGCGCAGCGGCGGCTGGACCTGCCATGCTCAGTGGCTGGGGGCTCGGGCTTCCACCGAGGGAAGGAACTTACAGGTGTTTGCCTGCCCTGGATGCTGTGAGAGCGTGTACTCAGAGGCTTTTTGCCAGCTGGGGGATCTATTTCTGTTCTCCTAGCTGCTTGTTTTGGTTTCTGTCCTCTAACCCTTGGGTTTCAGTAGTAGCCGGGAGAGCAAGTGTGCACTGAGATGAGCCATGTGCGGGATCTGAAGGGACAGTGGGGGCCTTCACCTGCCACCTCCTTCATTGTCCCTTCTCAGACACAACCTCACTGATTGTCATTGGATTGGTCCTTTGATGTAGCCCCACTCCATCTGGTTACATACTTGTCGTGGGCTACTTAGGCTGCATGGAAATCCTTCAACTGTGTCCCACATGGAATCCAAGGGCAGAAGGCAAAATCTGGCCCTGTGAGGTTGGAGACCAGATGAGGGAGGGGACCTGGAAAGCACATCAGCCTCATTCTTTGTTTTTCCAAGTTTAGATTTCTTTGTATCTCCAAAGCATAAAACGCTAGTCCTAACCCAAAGGCTATGACCTTCAGGTTCTTGGACATGGAACCAATCAGGTCGTTGTGTCTCCTAAGGGAAAGAAAATCATTGATTCAGCTTGACTTAGGTGTCCACTTGCTGGCCAATCAACTGTGACTGGGTTCACCCCTCCCCCAATAAGTGCATCGGGGTTCTAAGCAATTGATGTAGTTGTAACAGGTGAATTGTCGCGTGCTCTGCATGGTTAAATTCATTGACAGCCAAACTCTCTGTTGGAAGACAGAGCCTTCCTCACCCCTGCTCTGGGGAGTGTTTTCTTAATGCCCCGCTCTGGGCAGGAAGCATCTGCCACGTGACCAGGGGGCCCTGCAGAGCAGGACCCAGTAACCCAGTAGTCCGTGTGGTATTTGTAATATGGATTACGTTAGACATCCTTTTCTCCAACACCAGCATTTCTTTTGTATCTCCAGGGCCAGCAGAGATGCCCAGCACATAACAGGAGGTTTTTGTTAAATAAACACTTCCTCTAATAAGAGTAATATTTAGCAAGAATTATTTTTCTTTATTATTTTTTTCTTTTTATTCTTTATCTGTGAGGAGGAGTTATCCTTGTTTCACAGATGAGAAAGCCAAGGCTCAGGGAGATGAAATGGTTTGTCCAGTCATTTCTAAAATAGACCACGTCCCTCTCTGCCTTGTAAAACAGTCACTGAGCGCATGACAAACGCAACCACCTACTGATGTCTTGGGATTGCAGAACCTCAGTTAGCTCCCCGGGCTGAAACTACAGATGCCCTGAAGGCTCTTACTGCTTGTGGAGATGTTTGTCTCTCTGTTAAATAGTCCCACCCAGGCTCGGGTGACCTGTGTTTTACCGTATCTTCTACCTGGTTCTTAATTCTCCTGTCTCCTCTGCTGGCACGCTGACGTTCTCTCATTGCTATCAATAAGCCTGCTTTTAGCAGCTTCCTCTCCCTTTATATGGGATGGACTGAGAAATCCACTTTGTTAGTATTGTGTGCAAGACAAGAGCAGTCCGGTTTAGCATGGAAATCTGGAAACATTCTTTATAGAATATAATATATGGAAACATACATGGGCATGATGCCAGCTTTTCATCTCCTTAGAAGTCATTTTCGCTCAGTTCTATGTTGGGAAAGAACCCAGATTTGCTGAAACTTGAATTTCTTGACGTGTAGGATGCTTTAGCATTTTCATTTCATCAGGGAGGGGATCGGGAACACTGGCATCTCTGCCATATGCTTTTTTACCTTCACGATAAAATGCTCTGGCCATTTCCCCCAAATCCCCTGTTCCCAAAACTTCACCCACCTGCTAAACCATCAAAAATTTCTCCCCAAATCTACACATTTTCTTTAATCTGGGGCATTTATAGGACTCCATGATCTAGCTTCCAATTTTGAGAAAGGTATGCTGCAGAACAGAAGTGTTCTTGGAAATAATTCATGTGGCAATTATGCTTGTATTGGAATTGATTCTCCCCCACCTTTCTTACAATAGCATAAAGTGTTTTGGAGGTAGTGGCGGAGGGGGATTTGACCAGAAGGCATCAAACATGTCTTTCACCCCATGTACTCAGCCATGTATGCACATCTGTTCACACAGCAGAACACATGTCGTGTGCAGTGCTGGGTTTGGGAGACAGACAAGTATGGCACCTTTCCTGCCTTAAAGGAGCAGGGTGTTTAATCAAATCATAGCATCTAATGAAGACATCAAATAAAAAAGTTAAGGGATCAAGAAGCATCTGACTGAAGTAACTAAAGCACTCCACTGAACATTGGTGACACTTTTTCTTTGTATTTGCTTCTGTGAAATAATGATCCAAAACAGTAGAACACACAGACACATGCACTGACTCCAATTTTTACTCTAGTGTTGCTGATTATCCCCCATTCACGAGGACAAGGAAAATCAGCCAATAATAACTGGTTTTGTGAAGCGCTTACAGTGTGCCAAGCTCTGTTCTCAAACTGTCCACGCTGTTTGCATTTTACTCATCATGTCATCGCCACCACGAGACAGGTGCTTTCATTTTCTTCATTTCACAGCTGAGGAAACCGAGGCTCAGGTGGGTTCAGGGAGGAATCCCAGTAAGGAATAAAGTATAGAAAGATCCACTTGACTCCCAAAGTCAGAGCCGTTTCCATATTATCCCGCAATCTCCCTTACAGTTCTCTCTACACCCGCTGGTTCCTAAGGCAGCTGGCAATAAATACCCATCCTATCCATCTCTCCATGCATCCAGCCCCTGCTTACCCAGTCCCTGACACATGCCACGCGCTGTGCTAGTCCCAGAGGATGTAGTCAGAGTCCCTGACCTCAAGGTACCCCCAGTCTAGTTGGAGATGCAGAAAGCCATTGAGTAAACGAGTCAGTGAATGAATGAACAAACGCATGAATGCTTAAGTTTCCTTTTTATATTTACGGGAGGTATCTTCCAGCCTGGACCCATTTGTAGTGCCGATCTTTTGTGAATTCCAGAATTCATCCTTCTGAGCCCATCTCCAAACTTGTACTATTTTTATTACCGTACATAAAATATCTGGGACCTACTTTCCACCATCTGCATATTTACTGAACGTACTCAACACTTTGTCGTTGCTCATCATAACTGAACATACAAGAAAATCCACCAAATCCAGGAAGTGATTTTGCTGATGATTTATTGCTTTAAGAAGAAAAGCATAAACGGGGAATTTGAGCAATGAAAATCCTTCACATTGAACAAACACGTGCTATGCTACACAAATCATGAGAAAAATGAGGAATGTTGTAAAACGTGACTGATTGCCCAAGTGCTATTTTTCCTCTATTGGGAAATTCCAAGACATTCCTTCTTTTGTATTTTTTAGTCACTTGCAAAAATGGCAATAGGAAAACTTAAATATGAAGTCACAGTCTGAAAATAGATATAGACACACACACACATACAAACACACACGTGTATGTGCAGAAATACACAGGTGACCATTCTGACCGTTCATGAGTCCCAGCTGTGCAGGCTTACGGCAGTTACTTTGGGTCAAGATAAGTCTTTTAAAAAGCAGTGACCTCAATATAATAGTCAGGGGCTGCATTGCTTCCCCATTATCTCTTAACACAGTACAATGTTAATGAGATTCTATCAGATGGTTCATATCATTCAAATCTACTTTCTTTACTCACTTTCTGAATCACTTTGAAATTAACATTGCAATTACTGTCCAGCTGTCAGTAAAGCCTCTCTTGTACCATTTGAATTGGGGGGCAGGCTAACTGGGCTTAGTGTCAGAAAAGGCGGCCTGGGTGTCAGACGGCCTCTGGTTTGCAATCCTGGTCCACAGCTCACTAGCTGGTAAGACACTGAGCAAATAACAACCTCTAGGAGCCCCAGTGTCTTATCTCTAAAATGGAGAAATGATTATAATGCCATATCTCATAGGTTTGCTATGAGGATTAAATAAGGTATAGCAGTGAAGCACCTAGCCCCAGCCTGGCACTCAGGGGTGCTCCCCAAATGCCAAGGATAGAGGTTTAGCAAGAACCAGTGGTTTGGTGAATGTAGGTTTCCTCTCTCTCCTCACCTAAGCACGCCTGAGAAATTCCCTCTAAGCACTAATGTGAATTTCTTCAAAGGTTAACAAATTCTTAATGTATCTTCCCCTCGGCCTGGAACATGGCGTTACAAAGGGCCGGAGAGACCATCTATCTCATCTCCTGGTTGCCCTGCCAATGAGACACTCCGCCGGGGGTCATCAGGCTCCACCTGGAGGGCTCCCCCAGAGCAAGGCTCGGTTGACTAAGCAGGGATTTGGGCTTCTACTTGTTTTGGCTGACTTCTCAGCCTCTTTGAGTCTCAAACTTTTCATGTATAAAACAGGAACAAGAGGCCTGCTCACAATTGTCATGATCATTAGTAAGATAATTTAAAAGCTAGCAAAGGGGATGGCACCTCGTAAGCTTTCAATAAAGGGACATTTTTGCATTGTGATTATTATTTCTTACTGTTACGGAAGTAGGTTGCATCAAGGCAGAGTGATTGTGGTTGCTAGAAAGATCTTCCTTACTTTGGTCCCAAACCTCCTTCCCCGTGACTTTAAAACATGGAGCTGAGGCTTTCCCTGCATAGGACAGGTCTCTCAAAACAATGCCAACTGGGGCCACTCTGGCCCACTCAGTCCCAGGGTAATCCCAGATTCCTCCAACCTGGCCTCCTAGGATCTTGGAAGTTTTGCTCATTTTCCCAAATTGGGATGCAGACTCATTAAGAACATAGCTCTTGGGTTTCTGCTGAATTTCAAATGAGGTTAGCTGTCATCTGGTCCTCATAATTTATAGATTTCACTCCAAGAAAATCCAACATAGATCCACACATGGGCTTATGGGAGAACCTATTCGTAGGGTGAATGCTCTTTGCACAAGAATTACTTTTTTTCAATAAAAATATACATTTCTTTAAATATTAAATGTCTCTTTCCCTATGGCACTTAAAATAAGATTTGGCTGATGAAAATTAGATTGGCACGTACCTTTGGAAGAAGAGAGCCTCTGAGTAAAAGTAGGGAAACATACATAGTTTCTTTTATTCATCAAATACATGATAAGCCCCACTGTATGGCTCGGACTGGGCCAAGCACGTGGGAGGTCACATTCAGGAGGGCACCTTCCCAGTCCTTTTGTCCTCCCCCAGAATCCCTCTGCACACCACCCAGAATTCCCTCATCCTCAGCACTGGGTACACAGAATCATCTTTTAAATGCACGATGAGAGCTGCTTCTGACTCGGGGCGGGGGTCAGTAGGGGATCGTGGGTTTTTGTCTAGCCCATACATTTTTGGATGCTCGGGCACCTACATTATCTGAAAGTCAGATACTCTTCTCTTGGGAAAGGAACCAGAGACACAGTAGAAAGAGTGAAAAACGAGAGCGTGAAGTCGGTGATGCCGACGTGTTTTCCTGCTCGACCCCTTTGGAAGCTCTAAGCGTAGGGGCAACAATGTGGGTTAGAAAGTCAGCTGGACTTGGGTTAGAATTCCTGGTCCTCCACTCACCAGCTGGGTGACTTTGGTCAAGGCTCCATACCTCTCTGACCTTCCATTTCACATTTGTAAGAACGGAAATAATAATGGGACTTTTCTGCATGATTACAAAGCTTCTCCACGAGCTAATGTGGATAAAGCACTGAGAACTAGGTCTGGTACACAAAAGGTACTAAATGAAAGAATTGTGACAGTAAATATTTATATTCTACTAATAAGATAAATAATAGCCTCGTTCCTTTTAAGCTCCCACTCCCTTTATGGCTTTTAATCCCTGTTAAATGTATTTCTGTTTCTAAACAACTGGTAAGCCTCTGTCTTCACACCAGAACTGGGTTGTTTGGGTCAACAGACCCGAAGTCTCTGGAAGGGGTCACTATGGCAGAAAGAGAGGTATCCTGCGCCCAGGATGTGACCTGGCCCTGTTGCGATTCACTTCTTGGTTTGACCCACATACAGACTGCAACCATGCCAGTTATTTCAAGTGGGTCTGGCCCGGACGTCAGCTGGGTCTCCCAGGACTCCGCAAGAGCAGAAGAATGTTCCAGGATGCCACTCTCAGGGGTCGCGGGGGCCATCACAGGGGCTCCTCCAACTCCCATGAGCCCCCAAGCAGGGACAGGGTCTGGACACGCAGTGGAGCTGGCCAGCTGCCCTGTGTCCTGGGGGTCAGCAGCACGTTCCAGCCAGGGTCTGTCACTTCTTCTGAAACTGGCTGACCTTGCTCTGACCCTGCAATATTGACTGGAGCCTTTGCCCATGAATAAGAATGAAAGTTATCAAATTGCATTTCTGACGGAAATGGACCCAATTTGTACCCTTTACAGGGCAGGGATGAAGAGGGACTTAACCTCCACAAAGCCTGGGTTAACGAACACAGTTTTCCATTAAAGATCAAAATCAAACAACCGTTTACCTCACTTGGCAAATATTTGGTGACCTTAGGGTACCCAAATCTTTGGAATCAGAGACACTTGGGTGTGCTATGGTCAGAACTGTCTATCAGCGTGCCCCTTGGCAGGGCCCAGATGATAGACTGTTCCAGTGCCCTAAATCCCATCTGTCCCTCTGAATGGACCCAAAGAGTCTTGTGGCTTGGCATCGAGAACGGGAATGAGTGGTATTAAATGCCTTATTGACTCTGCTCCTCGGGACTCCGGCAAGATCCAGCAAGACTTCCAGTGACTTGGACAAGCTTGGGTTTGGTCCAGAATCGGTGGAGACGGGCACTTTCTCTGGAGTGTAGGCAGCATGCTGCCAAGGAGAGGGACTCATCGTCTGGGCCCGAGCAGCACCCTAGTGGATCATTCGGGTGGTTGGAGACAGGAAGGGGGGCCAAGGATCTGGATCAGGATAGTTAGAAGTCAGTGGGAGGTGGACAAAGAAGGCTCAACTGTGGGCCTCAGAGGGCTGGCTGCTTTGCAAACATGGGGCCAGGCCCCAAGCCCCATGTTTTGTGCCTGCCTAATTGGCAATTTCTGAGAAGTCAGGGTAGGATTCTAAGTCAGCGAAGATATCGTTGGGGTTCCTACAACTCAGGGTGCAGAAGCAAGCATTAATCCATAGGACCTGGCGGGAGAAGCCAGGCCCATCGGGACACTGGAAAGAGACGTCGATGGTCTTGGACTTGTAGGGGTTGCAGCATCTGCTGTCCGCGCAGGCCCCGCAGTACTTCGGCCGGTAGGAGCGCGTGCTGATGCAGCCCGCGAGAGTGAAGTTCATGGGTGCCTCTGGCTGGTACACGGCCAGACACTTCTTCCCTTCCTGCGGGAAAAGGAGGCTTCGGTTGGGGTGCTCAGAGGACGAACAGCCACGTTCCTCCTTCCAAGCCCTCAATTCTCCCTCCGCACTCACCGTGCGGGACCGCCCCACCTGTCCTTCCTGTTGGCGGCCTCTTCAAGCTGGGAAGGCCCTCCCCAAGCACAGCGAGACCCAGCCACATGACGCAGGACTAGCTGCGGACCTCACTGGTGGTTCCTCACACCCCACAATGTCCTCTTGCCTAGCTTTCTGCCTCGCCAATGCCCAGGACTCCGTCACAGTTTTACCAACACAGAATGCCCACGTCGCTTCTTCAGTTCACCCAGCATCCCAGCTCGTGAGTAGCAGAGCCGTCACGGGGCTCCATGATTGGGGGATGCCCTTTCCCCTAACCTGTTCCTCGTCCATCTGCACCCCAGCCTCTCACACACACCCACCTCACATACCTTGTTCCACCAGAGTGTGTTCTCTAGAACTCGCTCTGTCTCTCCACTGGGTCGTGGGCCAGTCAAGAGCAGGGCCCTTTCTGGGACTCTACAGTCCAAGTCTGTGTCTGGTACACAGGAGGCACTCACTAAGCGCATTGCAGGAGTGGCTCTACTATGTACGGGCACCTGCCGGAACTGGGGGTAGAGCAGAGCCAGGCTCCGTGGGGCCTGAGGCTTACACAGTTCGAGGAGCCATCCGAGGTTCATAATTAGAAAGCCAAAGTTGGGTGGGAAGCAGGAGCCAACAGCAAGGACTTGAGGTGGCTTTGGGGTAGACCCCCTTCTACCTTGAGTGCCCCGGCCATTCACCCAGCTTAGGACCTTTGCTCCTGTTTCTCCTGCTGCTGGTAGCTTTGCCATCCGTGCTCTCAGAGAAGCCACATCCGCCGAGTACCTACTGTGCGCCGAGCACCAAGAATACGAAGGCCGGCGTGGCCGAGGCCACGGATCAGAGAGGGTGAAGGAGAGAGAAGGGGAGAAGGAGGACGAGGTGGCAGGATCCAGCCGGCTGGCACAGAGATCATCGGAGTAGGGGCAGGGGCGGCAAGCGAGGGCTCGTGGGAAGCTGAGCTGCCTTGTCTACCGGGCACCCCTCTCCTCAGCAACCCCAAGAAACCATCTGCTCCAAAAATGGAGTGAGTGATGAATTTCTCTTCTCTTCTCTTTTTCTTTTCTGCGCAAGGCAGAAGACCAGTCCAAAGACAGAAGCAGGGAGGCCTTGAGAGAGGCAAGTCAGACCCATGTCTAACTGCCATGACCTCCTCTATCCCGGATCCTTTGTTTTAATGATCCTAGACTCTCCAAGCTGGAGATGTCCAAGGCCAACCCAGTGTTTTATGGATGAGGGGCCTGGGGTGCGGACAGCGGCCTCCGTCATGTGCAGCGAGCAGTAGACAGGCACTTGACCCCCGCTGTCCTGAGCCCTGTTTCGAGCTCCCCAGCTGCCCTGTGCAGCAACTGTCATGCCTGTGCTGGTGGCTGAGGGCTGGGACGGGAGCAGAAGGGGACCTGCGGTCAGCGAGGGTCCCTTAGCGTCACCACAGGAGACCCCTTCTTCCCATTTCACAAACGGCCCCCACAAGAGGGTTCAGGGGCCAGGCTTGAAGCGGGCTTGTCTGTCTGTCTGTAAGTCCAACACGCCTACCCCGCCTCCCCCCTCCCTGGAAGGTGGCCTGACCTTGATGTGTGGACGGATGTCCATGTCACAGGGCCGCAGGTTGCAGAGACGGCTCTCTTGCTCGGGCCAGCAGCGGCTGTTGATGTTGGAGATGCGAGTAGAGACCCCCAGGCCGCAGGTGGTGGAGCAGGGGCTCCAGGGGCTCGTGTAGACGAGGCAGTTCCTGTGCCAGGGCTCCGCCTCACCTGTAGCCGCTGAGGACAGGGACCAGACCCCCGTGAATTTCCAGCTGCTGTCAGCCACTTTCCCCCACCATCAGCACAGAGGCAGGGACCCTGAAGCTCCAAGGGGAGGGGGGCAGACTGTCTCCCCTCTACCCCAAAATGGGCAAGTCGGCTTCTAACCAGCATGGGTCCCCAGGGAGAGGAGGACCTGTCCTGAGTTCCTATACTTCTCCGGAGGAAAGACCATCTTTACAGACAGGGGCACCAGAGTGCAAATCCTACTCAACCACCTATAAGCTGTATGGTTCCAGATAATTCCCTCTGAGCCTCAGTGTCCTCACTGGAACAAAATATCTGCCTTCCACAGCTGGTGTGACCATGAAAGGACCCATTTATTGAGTATATATCAGGCATCTGCAAGGTGCTGGGATTTGAAGAATGAAAGATATTATCCCTGCCCTGGCACAGAGATCATCAGAGTAGGGGCAGGGGACAGCAATCAAGGATTCGTGGGAAGCTGAGCTGAGGTCAAGTTTCTTTGGAGAAAATCAGAGGGAGTGTCTATACCCTAGTCCCTGGTATCTAATCTGGGTGACGCCGAGGGCATAGTGGGTAAGGACACACACAGACTTCAGAGCCACATTGCTTGGTTCAAGTCTGAGCACAACCACTTAGTAGCTGGGCAACTTCTGATAGCCTGCAAGGGGGAGTTGACAATAGCCTCTCCTTTCCAGGGCTGTGGACTGAAAAAGATGGGTTCACACATATGAAAGCCAGAAGCCATCCCTGTCTCAGTAACCATGAGCTTGTGTGGTTTCTTGACTCTCAACTCAACACCAAGTCTTGGACGGCTCTGTTAACATATGCGTCCCAGCATCTCGAATGCGGTGAGCGCTCCAGTGTTCTCTGAGTGATGGAAACATGGGCGGAGCCAGAGGCAGAGGCAGGTAAAAAGCCAGGAAGACACAGGAGAGATCCCACAGAAAGATGGCGCAGGATACACAAGAGGAGGGTGTGAAGAGGACGCCAGCCCAGCCCTGACACACGTACATGCCACACACACACAGGCAGGCGGGCACTCTCCGGAAGCAGAGAAAGGGACAGGCAGAGGGGGAGATGAGGAGAGCCAGATGGTAGGGCAGAGGAGAGGGGGAGGGAGGGGGAAAGAGGGGGAGAGAGCGTGGTTTGGGGGGGAGAATGGGAGGGGGGAAGGAAAGGAATAAAAGAATGTGGGAGGGGCAGAGAGGGGGAAAGGGCAAACCAGGAAAGAAGAGACCCTTAATAGGATCAGAAGGAGGGAGGAAGGGGAAGGGGCAGTGCTGGATACCCAGCCCCTCCAAGTTCACAGGTGTGCAGGGGACAGAGCTAGATGAAAGCAGGAGTGCCTGTGTGTGAGAGAGGGGAGCTTTGAGAGAGGGAAGAAAACAAGGAGAAGCATTTGAGGACAGAGGAGAGTGGGGCTAGGATGAGCCCGGGTGTGAGCACAGAGGAGAGAGACAGGCGGAGGGAGGGATTTGCCTAGGAGGATAAAAGGGCTTTGGTTTCTGGGTCACCCATGAGTGGCCAGGGGCCCTGCTTGTACTAGGTCAGAACAAGGTCACTGGGCCACATACAATGGACAGACAGCCACTGCCCCTCCCCCTGTGACCCTTGTGTGGCTCTGCCAGTTGGGGGCTGTGGTGGGCCTGCTAGGGACAGAGCCTCCCCTGCCACCTTCTCCATGGACATGGGACGGCTTCTTCATGAGGATGGCTCAGCCCCTGGGAGCCACCCCAAGCCCCTCCGGAGTGGCTGTGCACCCCTGAATGGCTGGGATGGGCAGGACCGCCCTCCTCCCTGGTCCAGCCAGAGCCACTGGGGGCACACAGCCTGGGGGCGGGTCTCCATTGCCTGGGCTGGATCCCTTGCATCCCCAGCTTTCCAGTGTGTTCTCTGAAACACCTTTACTTGGCTTCTGCAAAACCTCTTTCTTCTGTTTCTGTCCTACCTCTTGAATTCGTCTTTCTCAGCTTTTTTCTCTCCCTCCCTTAAATGGTGGTATTTCCAGGACCACAGTTGTGGTTCTCCCCCGGATGATTGGGTCCCGCAGGGTACAAATGGCAATGTCTGGATGTATTTGGGGTTGTTGCTACTTGGGGGACAGGTGCTCCTGGCATCTAGCAGGTAGAAGCCAGGGTGCTGCTAAACATCCCACCATGCACTGGGCAGCCCTCCCCACAAAGTCTTCTCTGGTTCGAGATGTTGTCTGCACCAAGGCTGAGAAACCCTGCTCTGCACAGTCTCCCTGAGCAATCTCACGCACTTATGATTTTTTAAAAAATTTCCAGTACCCTTAGAACTCCTCTGGGCATTGCCAGCCTCAAACTCAAGCTGTTTCAAACAGTGCAGATCTCCTTCATCCCCAGTGTGCTCCTCTCATTTTCTCTCCAGGTCATGATGAGTTCTGAGAGTCTCTGTCTACCCCGCTCTCTCCTTCAGTCCGTGCAATGGATTGAAGCCATGGCCTCAGTCTTACTCCTCACGCAGTGTCTCTCACATCTGTCCCTTCCTTGCCACCTCCACTTCCACTGCCCTAGATCAGATCCTCAGTGGCCCAACTATCCACCCACCCATCCATCTGCCCATCCATCTGCCCATCCATCCATCCATCCATCCATCCATCCATCCATCCACCTATCCGTCCACCCATCCATCCATATGACGAGCATTGAGTTGGTACCTGCTAGTGGCTGGCACTGGGTTATCCAGTAAGCACCGGTAAAACAAATGGTCCCGTCCCTGTCCTCCCTTTCCAGGGCTTCCTCTGGCCCGGTTTACCTGCAGCCTCACCTGTCCACCTATTCTCTGTAGTGAAGAGAAGCCACTGCTTCCTCTCCCGCCCTTACACCTTGTCTCCCTCCTTCTCCTCCTCAGGTGCCTGCACACCCACCCTTCTTACACCTCCACTCCCCAGTCTAATCTCTCTCTCTTTTTTTAAGATTTTTATTTATTTATTTATTTGACAGAGACAGAGACAGCCAGCAAGAGAGGGAACACAAGCAGGGGGAGTGGGAGAGGAAGAAGCAGGCTCATAGCAGAGGAGCCTGATGTGGGGCTCGATCCCACAACGCCGGGATCACGCCCTGAGCCGAAGGCAGACGCTTAACCGCTGTGCCACCCAGGCGCCCCCCCAGTCTAATCTCTTTAAGTAGGACAACAATGAATCCCATGGATCTGACTTTGCTCTTTATAAATCTCTTCCTCGTTTTATGTTGGGAGGACCTCATAGAACAGTTGGGACAGATGGAGAAATAGGGTCCCAGAAGACAGGGGGCTTGGCCAAGGTCACACAGCTAGTGGGTGGTAGTCTCGGGACAGGGACTCATTGCGCCTGCTTGCCAATCACAGGGGATCAGGGCCCTGCCCTCCTCTCCCCCGCCTCATCCCCCCATCCCCCACACCCACCTAGGGTGCCAGTGTGGCGCTGCGCTGTCTTGCGAGGCCTCCTGGCGTCATGGTCGCACACCCACTGCTGGCAGCAGCGGCCGGGGACGCTCACCCTCCGGGGGCGACGGCACCAGAGGCGCGGGGGGCGCACGCGCAGGCACAGGGGTGTGCAGCCCACGGCGCCGTCCACGCAGGTGCAGTTGTACTTGCAGTTGGGCTGGAAGGACTGGCCGTTGGTGTAGCGCACCCCGTCCAGGACGCAGCCCACGCCGACCACCTCTGCAAACACAGGCTCGGGTCAGGCCCACTGGGCACCACGCCCCTGCGGGGACACCACCCCCCTCTGGACCTGGCCCCGCCCCCGGGGAGTGCCCCCCATGGGGGCCGGCGGGCAGGTAGGACCAAGCAGGGGCCAGCCAGGCCCCCAAGAGTGTGGGGAGACTCGAGCAGAGACAGTGAGGGAGTGTGGGGTGCAGCTCAGCCACCAGCCGTCAAGGGACCTCGCGGGGCCAGGCTGGCGGTGGTGAGAAGATAGAGCCTGGTCGGGGCTAGAACCTATGCCACCTGTCCGGTCCCAGCCCCGGCACATGGCACGGAGCTGAGGACTCACAAACACCTCTAGGACCATGGTTCTGAGGGGCCAAGTGTAAAACCAATCAGAACGCTTTGGAACAGATTCCACTCATTCAATGCATATATTTATGGAAGGTTCTAGGCACTGGAAATTCAGTGAAGGAAGAGGACAAAACCATGCCCTCATTGAGCTTCCGGTGCAGTGGGTGTGAGGCAGGAAAGACAAACAGATCAGACAGACTGTTGAAGGGGACCCGCGCCAGGGAGAACAGCGAAGAGGAGGGGCGGCTCTGGGGGGGA
>NC_048223.1:124001895-124020192 GCF_002007445.2 Ailuropoda melanoleuca
GGGGGGGGAGGGGGAGGGCAGGGGGGCAGTTGCTGATTAAGGCAGTTTCCTCACCGGGGCGATGCTGCTTCAGCAAAGGTGGAAGGAGGTAAGGAAGTTAGCTGGCACCGGGATGGAGTGGGAGCAGGCCTGGGAGGTTGGGGGACAGCCAGAGATGAGGTGAGAGAGGGTTTCCTCGGTGGCTCAGAGGAAGACGCAAAAGGGCTAGCACCTAACACACGGTGTGTGCTCCGTAGTAACTGTCGATCCACCTCCAGGACTCATGCTTCGCAAGAGCACAGGGGATGCTGCACAGAACAAGGAGTAAGGACAGAGTCAGAAGGCCACCCCTGTGATCCTGGCGAGAGGTGGCCGTGCTTGCACCCTGGAGGGGCCAGGAGCCCTGAGCGGGGCTCAGCCTCTGGGTGAGTTTGGAAGCAACAGCTGCCAGATGAGACGTAAGGAGCCGAGGAGAGGAGTCAGGAGTGACTCCCAGTCCTATGACCTGAGCCCTGGCCAGGGAGAGATGGATGCTCTGTCTTCAGAGCAGCTGGCTTTGGAGTGAGTGGCCTCAAGAGGTCCTCGTTAGACATGAGATGGGGTTAAAGAAGCCTGGAGGGTGGCAGGATCTGGGGCTGCTGGGCCCGTCAGCGCTGCCCCCTGGATGCCATGTCCTGCGTTGAGGACAGTGTCTGGAAACGCAGGCAGAGGGCTCCCAGGCAGCAAGGGTGCCCACCGGAGGAGGGCTGGTTTGGAATCCACAGTCTGTCAATCTCTCCTGGCGATCGCCCGAATTTGCCTGGCAAGTGGGCATTGATACTAATAATCCCAGTATCTAACAGGAATGAAAGGTTCCTAAGCACGGTCTTTGTTCTTGGTCACCGGACCTGCTCTATGCCAGACTTCCATGCATTGCTGACTTCATCCTATAAGGAAACACCACCCCATTTTCACATACAGCAAAACTGAGTCTCAGTGAAGTTAAGTCACATGCCGAAGGCCACACAGCTGGGCGCAGAGTCTCAGCCTGTGGGATTTTTGGCATGTCTGCTGTTTTCCTGGGAGGGGATGGGGCAGGGAGGAGGCACAGAAAGGAAAGGCACTCCTGCTCACTGGCCATCCGATCTTGTGCCCGGCACCTTCTGATATGTTATCTCATTCGGTTCTCCCAGTGACTTCACGACCAGAGTTTTCTTTTCCTCATTTGGCAGACAGGGAGGTCGAGTGATTCATCAGCTCAAGGTCACCCAGCTGGTGAAGAGCAGAGCTGCACCTCTGTCCCTGGGGATCTGATTCCTCAGCCCATTTCCTTCCACCAGACACCAGTAAAGGAGGGAAGTTGGAAAAAAACAAACCAAACCAAATCAAAGCCGAGGAAGCACTGGGTGAATTACTCGTCCTTTTGTTCTGAGTCACCACCCCCCCCCCGACCATGCCCTTGCTCTGGGAAGGTGTGAGCACGCGTGCCTGCGCGTGTGTGTGCATGCTGGTTGGGAGGGAGGGAGTGTGCTGGAGCCTGGTCTCTGCCCCCGTGTGGGAACGTTGGATGGACAAGCGGGACTGGATGCCTGGGAGCCCCCAGCACAGTGGTACCACCTGGGGTCTTTCAAAAACTCTGATGCCCACACTGTGCCCCAGAATATGGAGGTGGACCCAGGACTTGGTATTTTGTTATTTTTTTGGACTTTGATATATTTTTTAAGATTTTATTTATTTATTTATCAGAGAGAGCACAAGCAGGGGGAGTGGCAGGCAGAGAGAGAAGCAGGCTCTCCTCTGAACAGGGAGCTGGATACGGGATTTGATCCCTGGACCCTGGGATCATGACCCGAGGCGAAGGCAGATGCTTAACTGACTGAGCCACCCAGGTGTCCCTGGTCTTTAATGTATTTTTTTTAAAGATTTTATTTTTATTCATTTGACAGAGAGAGAGACAGCCAGCGAGAGACGGAACACAAGCAGGGGGAGTGGGAGAGGAAGAAGCAGGCTCATAGCGGAGGAGCCTGATGTGGGGCTCGATCCCAGGACTCTGCGATCACACCCTGAACCAAAGTCAGACGCTTAAGGACTGAGCCACCTAGGTGCCCCTAGCCTTTGCTATTTTTTAAAGCTCCCCAGGTAAATCCACTTTACTACGAAGATCGGGAGCCACTGCTTCCAAAAGCTGCTTCCAGTTTGCTGGGAATTTGGGGCAGGTGGGGGACAGTGGTGGTGCTAGTGGCCCTGAGCAACTGCCCACTGTCGGCTAGAGCATGCTATGCATGGTGGCTGGGCCCACAGCAGACTCTAATGCCCCCTCCCCATTCCCTTTTGAACTAATGAAAGGACCGACTCCTGGTGAAGCTCACCATCTCCTATCTAATCTCAGGCTTGCAAGTACAGGCATGGGGTGGTGAGCCTTTCTCTTACTGAAGGACCTGTAGAAACTCAAATCCCTGTTTCCACCATCCAGACTTTCACTTCCCTCACCCTCTCCTAATGGACTGTCAGCTGAGTGGGAGCAAGGACAGTGGGTATGCCTTGTTGTAAGCCAACTGTTGCACTATCACCCACCTATTCATAACTGTTTGAATGAGTCAGTGGATGGAGGGCTGGCTGGCTGGCTGGATGGATGGATGGAAGGGAGGTGGGGTGAGCCCTCATCTATATTGGGCTCCTACCACGTGTCAGGTTCTTGACATCCCAGCCACCCAACTAAGTAGGTATTATGTGTCACATTTGTTTGATGATAAAACGGACACTTAAAAAGTTAAGTAGTTTGCCCAAGGTCACTATATTATTGATGGCACTGGGATTTGAACTGTCTATCACTAAGGACCATGCGTGAGCTGTCTACTCCTTCACTCTTTACAGTGGGAAGTCTGAGCCTGAAAGGAGACCTGCTTTCTCCTCTGAGATTGACCGTGGACAAAGCTGCAATAATTTCTACAAGGGAAAGTTAAAACAAAGCAAGTAAAACAATGACCCAGAACAGCCAGTCCCATTTGAGGCTGTAATACAGTCCCTTGTTTATTCTCAACAACTGCGTGAGGTGGGTTTGATCAAGCTCCTTATGAGATGTGCCCAAGGTCACGTAGCCGGCCAACGGTGGAGCCAGAATTCAAAACCCAGGTCTGTCTGCCTGTAAATTGCATGATCCTTCCAGCAAACCACACTGCTCCCAGGCCTAGCCCAGCTGTATTCAATGCAGAGTAATGTTTGTTCAACCAAAATAGCCAAAGAGTGTAATTCAGAGGTCACTCTTTGCCCAGAGAAGTGTTTAGTTTGGCTGACAAAATGTTTTGAAAAACATTTTTTTGGAATGTATTGCCAACATTTATAAACCATACACAAATCTGGACTTTTGGATTCTCTTGAAAACTGAGCAGAACGGACAAGACCAAGCTCACTTTTCTGCCTGGTCATGGGTGGCTGGTGGCCAGGAGAAGTGACTTCGGGTAGCCAAAGCTTGTGTTCACTATTTGCCATAATTCCACCTTTCTCTAAGTTACATGTGTCACTGTTGTGACTGCTCATTCTTATGACCTGTCTTGTCTCGGCCTAGTTACATACACATTTCCAAGGACAGGTTTAACCTGTCTTGAGGACTATCCAATGGTTGAATTGACCATTTGTCACAAGATTGTCTGTGGGACTCTTTTTTCTCTTTCCCCTCCTGGCCCCAAGGTGCCTTCCTCTCTATGGCCATCAGACCCTGGCTGCTCCTCTTTCTTGCCTTAGGGTCTCCTGAGCTCAGACGCGGTGGCAGCATTTCTAGGAAGACGTTTTGTGGAACACTAGCGAGATGTGTGTTTGTGTGTGTGTGCGCACACACATGCACGCGGTGTGTCTGTGCGTGTGCACGTGTGTGTTGGGGTGGATGAGTGGTAAAAATCTACGTGGACAAAACAATTCCTTGTGTAAATAAGTTTCAAAACCAAGGGCTTCTTGTATCTCCCATTTTGGAATTTTACTGTGGACATGAACATTTAAAACCTCTCAGAAATTCTGTATACTTATTTAACTTTGTTTATTCCAGTGTCTGCAAACCTATATGACCGGGGAGCCACTGGCAGGTGTAATACCTATTAAAATCTGTGGACCAGTTGTCTTTCCAGATAAAAGGAAAGGAAATACACAGGGGCTTATGGTGAGGGGAAGCTAAAAGGCTGTAGTGAGTGAAAGCAGGACCCGAGACAGAAGGAGCTACGGGGTGCGGATGGATTGGGAAGGTGGTTTTCCTGGCCTCTGGTGGGGAAGGGCAGGCAGGAGATGCAGTTTCAGGGCCTGCACAATGTCCGGGTCCGTGAGAGAATGTCTACAAAGACGTGGTGCCAGGCGCATAATAAGATGTCAGAACAGCTTTAGAGGTTAGCATGATCACAGTGAACTGAGTTAACTTTTAATGACCTTGAAGAACAGCTGTAAGGAGGGAAAGAAATGGTGAGACAGTCTCCTATAACAAAGGGATTCGGGTGTAGGAAGGCTCGGCCAGATGTCTTCACCCGGGGATGAGGAGGACTATATGACTTTCTATATATATAAGCAGTCAATCTTAAACTTGGGTGTAAATGAGAATCACCTGGGAACCCTCTTAAAGGTGTAGGTGCCCACCTTTACTTCTAGAGAATTTTACTCAGTAAGTCTGGGTTGGGGCTCAAGGGCTCATGTCAGATGGTTCTATGCAGGGGGTGCTGCAGGTTTCTTTGAGCACATTGTTTTGTGGGACTAATAATGAGTCTGAATAAAAGGAGAAGTGTAAAGGTTGGGAGAATCAAGGGTGGTTACTTGGGAAGCTAAAGACAGATGACTTTGTATGAAAGTTGAAGCATGAATCAATGATAAAAGAGCAGAAAGTGCTTATAATTAACTGTGAGGCACAGGTAGGATCGTCTGACTAGAATTATGGTCGTAATCTTCATCAACCACCCACCTCAGCAGATATAATAGGTTAGCTGAGGATGAGAGATGATGCTATGTGTGAACATGTAATTGGGTGCCTATGGAGTCATGGTTATAGAGAAGTCTTGATTCAGCACTAAGGGAAGAAAGGCGTTCTTGAGTTTATGAGGCTTTGTGTGCTATTTCAGAAGGTAGGCTACTGTGTCATGATGCCTAGAGCCCTCTCTTTATCATGCTGGGTCATGTATTTTGGATAAATGCTTAAACAATTCAAGCTAAGTGACTACCATTCCAGATAGAAGCATGAGAACAGAAAGTACCTGAAAGGAGGTCTCTGGGAACAAAGAAGGACATGATAGAGCACATGAAGAGAAAACAAACAACAGTAACAGTTGTCCCCCCAGCATGAGGATATTATAAAGATCAAGAGTAAAGAAAAAGCAAAGGCAATTAGAACCCCAGGAAAAACAAAAAGCTTCATGAGAAAGAAAATTCAAACAAATACAGTATCTCATGCTTCAGCAACATTATATACATAATCATAATATTATAAATACTGATTATTGAATAACCAAAAATTATGAAAATAATACTGCAAAATAGGCGATGCATCAGGTGGTATTGAGGAGTTAAGTCACCATTTGTCATATAGGAACATTGATAAATTATCCAAAATTGATATTTCAAGCCAATCAAGTTATAATAGAAGCCATATATTATATAGTCATAATGCCAGAAGAAAGGGCTAAAAAGTTAAAAGTGACTGTAGTAACTGAAGGAACGTGGTTGTGTAGGAAGGGATGATTGCAGCCTGCTGGATTTTATTCTTTCAAGGTTACTGGATTAAAAAAAACACATATTATTTAAATTTAGAATATTTTAAAATATTTGGAGCTCTGATGGGTTTTGGTGCCCCTGAAAGGCATAAGCATCTGGCAAAGGATCTACAACTAAGAGAATGAAACCATGCTTAGGTCTTTCCTGATGGCCCCCTTTTCCCCAGTCAGCCATGGATGTGCCTCCAGGAATGAGAACAGAGCAGGAAGCTAGGTTCTGGAAGCAAGAGAAATGCAGGCATCCCTCCGTCTTCAGGAAGGGCCCAGCTTCTGACCTCTAATCATAGACTGGGGTAGGAGGGGGGCAGGAGACTGGCCAGGGGAAGGGTATGGGTGAGGGCTAGAGCTGGGTGCTGGGGGCTGGCCAGAAGGTAGGGAGGGTCTCACTTACGTGCACACACTCCTATTGCGTACCTCGGGCGGTCCCCACTGTAATCGCAGTAGAGGCCCCGGTGGGGGTCACAGATGGCTGCCTCTGTGCAGTTGTCCCCGAGCTGCTGAGCACACATCTTACAGCATTCACAACCGTCTGTGATGAGGCTGACCCCCAGTGGGCAGCGGGGTGGGGACGGCGGGCACTCACATGGCCACTTGCAGAATTGGGGGCGTGAAGATGTATCCTCCAGTGGCACTGGGGTGAAGGCCATGGCCGTGGGGGCTGGAGAGGAGGCCTGTGGGGGAACAGCAGAGATAAAGGGCTGCCAGGCAGGGGTGTCAAAGTCCAAAGGGCCGGCAATCACTTTCTCATCTTCCTGGTGTTAAAAGGTTTACATAAAATTATGTTTTTCTACCATGTTTCAATAGCCAGACATCTCCTTTCTCTTCAATAAAACAAGTAGGAGTGAGAAGCCAGGAGGTCAGAGAAGTGAAGCCCATTTCCCCAGTCCCCCTACTGGAGGTGATGGGGTCCAGATTCTATGTCAGAACTCTGGCCACACTAAGCCTCATGTGTGTTTCCTTCTGTCCTCAAGCATCCCACAACCTGGGAGGCGCCGAGTAGGTCTCATTTCACAGATGTGGATGCTGAGGCTTGAGTAGCAAATGCTTTCCAGATGCCTCATGCTGCCAGGTGTGGCCTATATCCCATTGCCTTCCTCCAGGTCCAAAGAGCCACCCTCTTCACTCCCTATGGGTCCTTGGGAACTTGCAGAGCCAGGTGACTCATACTTGACAGCAGGTTTTAGCCAGATGACCTATTATTATTATAATTAGTTGCCCTCTGAGCCCTGGGAAAGGCTGCAGTGGGGTGGTGGCAGGTGACCCCTTCAGAGCCCACTGTGGCTGGCCCTCTCTGCCCCTGTAGAGGGGAGTTAGGCCCCTGTTGCTAGTGCCAGGCCTGCAGACAGGAGTCCCCCAGCCCACACGCCTCCCATAGCCCCATTCCCATCCCCCAGACCACACGTTCATTGTCATCCTGAAAATAGGATGGACGCAACACTGAGAAGCTTGGAAGAGGCGAGATCGGGCAAAAGAGCCGTCCCTGCACTGAAGAACTGGTAGATAGGTTGGGAGGCTGTTCTGGGGTGTCTCTGAGTGTGGGAGTTTCAAGCCGCCTGTATCTCAGGAAGCCAGTCATCCTCCCACCCCCTCTGGCTGCCACTCTGAACCCCTATCTGGACCCTCGCTCTCTACACTGGAGGAATCAGTGGCCCCGGGAGAAAGGGAATTGTCTAAGGACAGAGAATGTGCAGCCTGCTCCTGGCCATCGTCCCATCCCCAGGCCAGTGGGTCCCTGCTGGGGAGCATCCCATCCAGGGCTTCTCAACTGTAACTCTGGAACTCCAAGGTCAGCAGAGGTGGGACCAGGGCTTCTGCAAGTGGCCCACGGTGGAGTCACCCCCTCCCTCTCGACCCCGAGAAGCCCTGCTCAGTGGAGCTTAGAGATCTGCATTTCATCCTTGGAACAACACATGGTGACATATTTAGATTCTGTTTCCCTTTTCCAGAGGAGGAAACAGAGCCAGAGAGGCAGAGGACATGTCCAGGATGACACAGTATGTGTCAGGACACAGACACAAACAACTCTTGTAAGTCCCATTTCTACACCCTTCACCTTTGCCCTCTGGGTTCTTGCAGTTGCGTAACAAACATTTGCTGAGCCAGCTCATAGCCTCTCGAGAGGTCTAGGCATTTGAAGATGAATTTAAAAATTCTCAGATTTTCGCGAACCCACAGCTTTTCGGAGAGACAGACATTAGAGGTGATTTATTACAGGGCAAAGCCGTATGCAGAGTGCCGGGCATCCCAGCGGAGCCCTGGGAGCTCCCTGGAAGTCAGGGCAGGAATCGCTCTGCCCCAGGGAAGTGAAGTCCACCCTTGCACACTTGGCCGGGAGGACCAGCGGCCGGGAGGGATAATCCAGGTTGGGGAGCTGGATGTGTTGGGCTCTTGGTCAGGGGCTTCGCACATAATCCTTTTTCCTGTAAATATCGATTGAATAAAGGAAAGGCTCTTAAAAATCAAACAGGCAAACCTTGATTTGCCTTGATTTGAGGCTTCTGTCACCTCTGGGCTTGGTTTCAGGGCTCAGTCGTGGCCACTCCTTTCCTACCGCAGGATCTCTGCCTTTGCAGTTCCCAGTGACCAAAATGTCCTTCCCGCCTCCCTTCACCTGGGCACTGCCACTCAGCCCCACCTTTAAGGTCCTCTCTTGGAGAGCACGCTCCTGGCCCGTCAACCCGACAGCAGCTGGTCTGTCCTGCCGGCGCTCTGTGCACTTGGCCGTCAGACTTGTGTGGGGTGGGGCGGGACCTCCACATGGGGCCCGGCCCACAGCAAAGCACCTGCAGGGAGGCCTGGGGCTGTCTGCCACCCATTTCTCCGGATGCCATGGAACCTCTCCCCTCCTTCCCGCCTCACTGGAGGCTTCTCTGCTAGGCTAGAGCCAGAGACCCAGAAGGGCCAGGAGAATCGTGCCTGAGGCCACTTCCATTGTCTGTGAGTGACATGGCTTAATAAGGCCCTGCTGGCTGGGATCCTAGAACCCTAGGAGGTCAGCGGTGCTGGTCCCTGTTCACCTGGGGGGTCAGTTTCCCTGCTCCTGCTTGCTTTTCCTCACAAAGACAATGTGACACAACAAAACCCCAACCCCCCTCAATCAATAAACCAGCCAGATGCGCACACGGGTGTGCGTGCACACACACATACACACCTCTTTCTAACTCTGTGGAGAGAATTTTCCTCATCATTCTGTGACACTAGAAGGCTCAGAGCTTCATAAGCACCCATGAACTATCTCTGACCAGTCCCCAGGACCTCAGGATATATATATACATATACACACTCTCGGCCGAGGAAATTTTAAAAA
This sequence comes from Ailuropoda melanoleuca, assembly GCF_002007445.2. NCBI lineage: Eukaryota > Metazoa > Chordata > Mammalia > Carnivora > Ursidae > Ailuropoda > Ailuropoda melanoleuca. The sequence goes on from NC_048223.1 coordinate 124,010,899, forward strand.
GCCCTTTCCTCCAGGAAGCCTTCCATGCCTTCCCCAGGCCATGTTAGAGGGGCTCCCTCCCCACTAGATTATGAACTGTAAAGACCTTACTGCTGTCTGTGTGCCTGAAACATGGCCCACGGCCCATGGCAGGACTGTGTAAGTGTTGCCTAGTGGAATGGCTGCACTGGGGCTCGTTGACTGCAAGGGGCTTTGGTGTCGCTTGCTCTTCAGGACTTCCAGTCCTGGAACCTCTCCTCTCAGCTCGGATTACATTTGAGTGTCAACAAAAGAATATGGGACCTGAGACAGCCAACATTGTGTTCCTTCTGTGTGGCCTTGGACAAGCTTCCTAACCTTTCTGGGCCTGGACATCCCCATCTGTGATATGGCCACAATAATGTCCCCCTCCGGGAGCTATGGGTAGGGGAAGGGCCCTGTGTATGCAGAAGCACTAGCAGGGCCTGGCACAGGGCAGGCACTTGAAAGCATGACTTCTCCCTTGCATTTCTTTGTTGGTGGTCCTCCTGCACAGGGGCTTGCGGGGTTGGGCCCTTTGAGCTGAGCTGGGATGGGCTGTCATCTGGCAGGTATCCCTCTCCACACGGTCACCCTCTATCCCGAGGTCTCCAAGTTAAAGCTCCCCAGAAGGATGCCTCCTTTCCAGTGCCTGCCAAGAGCCCCAGAGCTCACAGCTCCTTAAGGGAAGCCAGTTAGGGGAGCTGGGGCAGTGATCCATGGGCTCTGCGTGGTTAGCATAGCTCAGCCCTTGCTGTTGGCGCCATCTGCTGGTAATAAGCCTCCTAGCCCGGAGTCCAGGGGAGAAGGTAGTGGGACTGCATGGGGGGGGGGCACTGAGAACTCCTGGGTTTGATGTGAGAAACTTGAATCCTTGTTGCCTTGCCCAGCATTGACACCACAAGGGATGTGACTGTGGATTCTTCCTGACGATGAATTCAGTGTGTGCGCACGCAAGGAAGCAGGGGGGTGCCATGTGCTTCTTGCCCTCAAGCGTGGACAGTTTAGTCGGGGAAATGTGTAGCGATTCTTTCATGCATTCTATGGACAGATGCTTAGTGAACACCTACCACGTGCCTGGCTTTGTGCAAGGCTTGAAGGAAGCAAGGGAAGCATGAGACACAATCCCTCAGCTCACTAGCTGACCCCCCCCAATGAGGCCAAGAGACATGAGCTTGGTAATTGTAATTCAGTGTGATTGATGCTATAATGATGGCGTCACACACTCAGGCACCCCCCCCATTCACTGGGTCACTCAACACACCTCTAGTCCGCTCTCCCTTTGTGCCAAGTGCTTCGCTTGGTGCTGGGCAGACAGTGGGGGTTACGACGGGGAAATAAAGCTGACCTGCCTGCAGGAGCACACAGGAGGGTCGGCATGTCCGCTGGGACTGGAGACGGCTTCTCAGGGGGGTGGTGTGGGAAGAATAGCAGGTGTGCGAAGGCAAGCAGGGATAGAGCAGTGAAGAAGGGCACCATAGCAGATACAAGGTCATGCACAGTGCATGTGTCTGGGGCATGGGGAGAATTGCAGTGAGCTGATGCGGGATGTAGACAAGAGGGACAAGGAGATGGGGGTTGGAATCGATCACAGTGAGGTCATCGGCAAATAGATCAAGGAGGGCCCTGAATGCCTGGCTAAGGTCTCGGGGCTTTGGGCTGGAGTCTGCTGCCATCACTCACTGAAGGATTTTAGCAGAATGATCAGGACAGATTTGTGTTTTAGAAACATCACTGTGTCAAGTCTAGTCTTTGCAACGTACTCTTCAAGTGACTCTGGGAGTTCCCTTTCTGAGCCTTGGTTTTCTCTGCTGTGAAATGATGAACCTACTACTAGATACCCCCACCCACCAAGGTTCTGGCAGCAAGCACCAAATGAGGTCACAGCTATGGCTTCTAAGGGGTCCTAGCCAGTCCATACCATTGCAGACCAATGACCACTAGGGGCCAGTCTTGAGCTAGATTTCAGTTTCTGTGGCTGATCTTTTGTCTTCCCTACAGCGGTTGGTATCCTGAGCTCCATTTTACAGGTCAACAAAGTGACTTGTTCGTGGTCAACATGTAGTAAGTGACAGAATTTGGACTTAACTCAAATCTGCTGGGTTCATGCTTTTCCCACTACTGTATAAGAAGAATTTTCTAATGGAAGGAATCAGTTGTAAGATAGTGAGCACACCATCAGTGGAGGTAATCAAGAAGTAGCTACATAGTCATCTGGGCTGGGGACTGCAGAGGAGTGTCAGGGCTCACAAAGCTTGTCGCATAGTAGGTGTCAATAACCATCTGTCAATAGAATGAATGAGTCAATGTACGTTTTCCCCACGATACTGTCCTCCCTCGAGGGCAGAAACCATGTACCATCCATTTCCCTGTGCACTCACACAGGCCCTTACATCATAGCTAATATCTACTGGTGTTGGTAATATATGGAGAGCTTTTAAAAAAATTATTTATTTATTTATTTATTTACTTATTTTTGAGAGAGTGAGCAAGTGGGGGAGAGGCAGAGGGAGATTGAGAAAGAATCTCAAGCAGGTTCCACGCTCAGCACAGAGCCCTATGTGAGGCTCTCGATCATATGACACTTTGGTCATGACCAAAGCTGAAATCAAGAGTCGGACACTTGGGGCGCCTGGGTGGCTCAGTCGGTTAAGCATCTGCCTTTGGCTCCGGTCATGATCCCAGGGTCCTGGAATGGAGCCCAGTGTCAAGCTCCCTTCTCAGTGCCGAGCCTGCTTCTCCTTCTCCCTCTGCAGCTCCCCCTGCTTGTGTTTTCTCTCTCTGTCAAATAAATAAATAAAAGCTTAAAAAAAAAAAAAGAGTGGGATGCTTAACCCACTGTATATGGAGAGCTTTTGATGCCCTATCTCATACAGTTTCCCCAACAAATCACAAGGCAAGCCTACTAATTTTCCCCAGTGCAGATGAGACAGGCTCAGAGAGGTTGGATGAAGGTACAAGGCCACACAGCTAGTCGCAGTTGGGGGCTGTGGGGGCACAGACAGAACGGAACAAAGGTCTGCCTTGCTGGAATATCTTGAGCCCCTAACTCTTCTGTCATCTGTGGTCACCCTCCAGGAAAGACTGAGCTCCTGTGGTCCTCGGGCCCACACTCCCATCACAACTGACCGAAGCAAATATCTGGAGGCTGGGAGCTCCAGGGGGGGCTGTGGGGATCCTTGTGTGAAGTGTCTGTCCCCTCAGGATGGCCTTCCATGACAAGTGGAGACCTCAGGCGTTCATGGCATTGCCAAACCGCGGCCCTGGCCCCTGTTTCTGAGTGCAGCCTGAGCCATGGTCCTGGGGTTGAGCGTGCTGGTGAGAACAGGAGCGGTACCTGGTGCCGAGCAGGGAGTAGGGAAGGGTTTACCGCCGGCCTGGTTCTGACGGGTGCAGTGCTCCAGCTGGAGGCATCTTAGATGTCCTCTCTGACCAACGTGCCCATTGGAAGCAGAGCCTTCCGGAGCCCACGGTCTCCTTTCTCAGGAGTATTTACGGAGCACCAGCAGCCGGGCAGGCCCTGGGCGGGGTTGGAGCGGCAGGCCCAGAACATTCACTGTCCTCACAGAGCTCACTCTCACCGTGCCGCCTTTCTTGGCTCCGAATTCCAAGAATTTAGATTTCCTTTCCAGGAGGTCCTACGGCTGACACTGGCCCAGGCAGGTGAATTTGATGACGAATGCCATGGAATGTGCTAGATACAGTGCTAAGGGCATTACGTGCATTCAGTTAGTGAACCCTCATACCAACCTTTGGGAGAATAACTACCCACCCCACTTAACCAGTGGGGAAACTGAGGCTCAGGGAGTCTAGGCCGCTGCCCGGATGCCCAGGCAGCGACTGGCAGAAGGACTGAGCCTGCAGGGTCTGACTCCCAGCTCTGTGCTCGAAGCCTCGGGTTTCCCTTTGAATCACCACCACAGCCACAGTCGCCCTCCTGCTCCCCTCAAAGCCACCCCCAGGGGTGCATGGTGCTGATGACAACTTCTGCTGTGGCCCCTCCCCAGCCAGGGGACACTTGATGACATCAGCTTCTCGTAAGGTGGCCTGTCTACGAAACCCCAGGCAGCAGGTGGGACATGGGGGTGGTGATGGTGACTTCCTAGGGGGCCCGGTTAGTCTTGGAGGCTCCATTCCAGTGTGTCCCCTGTGCCTGTGCCCATCCAAGTGCAGCCTCCCGTGCCCCCAACGGTCTGAGCCAGCCCATCCGTGGGTGTCTCCCTGGGGTTTCTCTCGGGTGCACCAGCTCCCTGAGATGCCAGACAAGGCTGTGTCTGTCTGTCGGTGTCACATGCATTTTTTCTCTCTCTCACACACACACACACACACACACACACACGTGCGCAGGCTATCAGCCACCTTGAATGTCCCGATTAGCATGACACGTCCACCTGCCCTCTGCTATGATGCATGGACCATTGTCATAAAGACACAGGTTCTCTTTTTCCATCCAAAACATGAACGGGGGAAGTGCCTCAGACAGAGAACAGAGGTAAGAGCTTCCCCCAGACCTTCTCTTCACTGGCTTCCTTGGGAAGTAAACCAAGTCCCAGGGCCCGGCCGCCTCCCCCTTCCCGTGACCGGGGACGAGCCATCCGCCCTGTAGCACCGTCCTCACTGTGGGGGGCTCGGGGCGCAGCAGTAGCTGGTACTTGTGCTGAGCTTGGACGGATGGGCAGAGTACCGGAACCAGGGAGCTTGGGCCGCTCTGTCATGTTGGGCCCTTGTCTACATGGACAATGACCACAGGACTTTTGTGACGCTCTGTTTTTTAAACTAAAACCTTGTCTTTCTGTTTTTTTTCAGTCCATTCCAAGCAGTAGGTGCTCGTGCAAAACCCACAGGGCACAGAGAGTAATTCAAGCAACTGGCCAAAGAAGAGGTTTGGAGGAAGTTCTGTGTAGCCCAGAGCAATAGACTAGGAGGCCAGTGTGTCTGCTCAGAGATCTCTCTAGGGTCTCCAGAAGGGGACTTTCCTTCTGGGGCCGAGGCTCTCCCTGGAACCCCAGGACGCTTGCTTGGCTGGGCCATTGGGATGTCCTGAAGCTCTTACAAGGCTCCCACCTTCTTTTTGGATTTGGAGCCTCCCCCTGCATTCCCCAGCACAGACAGGAGCCGGCCCCAAGTGCTGCCCCCTCCCCCAGACTGCTCTGCTGCTGTCCTCCTACCTGCCTTGAGCTATCCGAGCCAGGGTGGCTGTGCCCATTCTACAGATGGGGAAATTGATCCTTGCAAACTCACTACCGTATGGGGCCTACATCAGGTTTTCTAACAGCAGAAGCCAAGAGGGGAAAACAAAACAATCTTTGTTTTGCTTCCCCAGGCGGGTGCCCAGTGCTCACTTGGTCACAGCCTGCTCCTGGCCGGGTCCACCTGCTCAGCCCCACCCACTGCGCCCCACCCCAGCCCCGTCTCCTGACACCCAGGGAAGCCATTACAAATAGAATCACTTACCACAGTGGTTCCCAAACTTCGCTGCCCGTCGGAACCACCTGGAGGCTTTAATAAACACTGATGTGTGGCCACTGTCCCCAGATATCCTTACTTAAAGGCTCCAGGCAGGGGCGTGGGCACTGGAAATTTGTAGGTGGTTCTGAGTACAGAAGAGGTGGGGAACAGCTGTGGCCTACGGACCTGTTAGAATACAGACTCCTGACCCCCACATCGAATATTCGGCTTCAGCTCCTCGAGGCCGGACAGGGAATCTATATTCTAGTCTGCACCTCTGGTGATTCTCGTGGGAACGGAAACCCTGTCTTCCAGTGTGGGCAGGGGAAAGAAAGGTGTGGGGGCTCCAGGCCGTCTTCCTCTTTGTATGACCGCTGTCTTCGTCTTTGAACACGTAACTTCTGTATGACCATACTTCCGTGCGTTACCTGCAGACGCCTGACAGGTCATGAGGTGAGCCCTTGTGAGTGGGGTTAGTGCCCTTCTGAAGGAGACCCTAGAGAGCCCCCTCGCCCCTTCCTCCGCGTGAGGACACAGTGACAAGACATCAGCTATGACCCAGGAAGAGGGTCCTCATCAGAACATGACCACGCGGGCACCTTGATCTCCGTCTTCCAGAAGACTGAGAAACACACTTCTGTTGTTCATAAGCCCCCCGGTCCGCGGTGTTTTGTTACGGCTGCCTGGATGAGTTAAGACAGTGCCAGACCCTTACCCCTCTGGACAAGGAGGGCGATTGTGAGACAGAGTAAAAGCAATGAACTGATCCCTTCAATGGAACTTACCGGACAAACTTAAGCAAATGGAAATTGGGGGGAAAAAATTAAAGCCCCTGCAGGAAGTGCTGCACGTGAAGGTGGGTGACGCTGTGTAATGGTGAGCAGGAACTACGGACTTGACAGTGTTTGCCAGCCTCTGAAAATGGACCCCGGGACAGGTGAGTCTATAGTTCGACTCAGATTATCAGGTTTCCAGGAACGCACGGCAGCAAGCAAGGGAGCGGAAAGCAGGAAGCTGGCCGGGGTGGGGTGGGGCACCCAGGGAACTGAAATGTTCTGCTTGATGATAAAGAGGGACCCCATCCTCTTCTGAGTGTGTATGCGGGTCATCGGGGACAGGGGCACTCGCGGGAGAGGAACGGGCACAGCATTAAGACCCCCCCACCCCAGGGTGATGAGGATTGTAATCGGGCTGAGCCCAAGCCGCCAAGGATCCCAGGAGAGGAGATGGGAAGCTTTCGTGGGGGTTTTCAGGGAAGGGCTGTCTTTCCCGCCTCCTCAGTGCCCAGCACAGCCCCTGCTCCTGGGGGGCAAGGGCTCAGTGACTGGTGGGGATGGTCCTGGAAGCCTGGCTTGCCTGCATTTGGAAGGCCGCACCGAGACACTCCACAAGGGGGCAGTCTTGAGATAGAAATGGTCTGAGCAGACCCCCAACCCTGCTCTGGGGGCTTCAGGAAAGGGCTGCCCTACCTGGAAGCAGTTTCTATTCACCCCTTTACTGAAAAGAGGACCCTGGGAGCAGTGGAAGAATGTGACCCCCTCGGGCCTGGGCTCAGAGCTGTGGGACCCCCATCGCCCACCTGCCTTCTCTACCACTTTGTTCTCACATCTGCTACGAGGGACGTCACAGCGTAAGCAGGTGGACTCCTATTTCCCGAGCTCCTCGTAGGAAAGCACCCGTAGGGATCTGTACCTGTGTTCCTGGTGGGGGCTGGCTTCAGGTGGGCCCTGTCTTGGAAAGGTCTTAGCTCCCCAACCCTAAAGTCACCAGGCCTGAGTGCGGGGAGGACCCAGCACTGCCCAGACCCTTCCATGACCGGCTCTGGCTCCCACGGCAGGAACTGAAGGCCCCGCAGCTGACGCAGGATTGGCCAGGCTGCAGGTCACGGGGTGTGTAGGTCACGGGGTGTGGAAGAGTTTTGGGGATTTTTCTGCTAATTGGTTTTATAAACTGGCAGTCTTGTGAGCTTCTGGTAGGGGTGAGGGACTCGACTTTATCGGACAGGGCTGAAGGCTCAGGAAGCCAGACTTCTTTCCAAAAAACGAGCCCTTGTGTGTCTGATTGTCCGTTCATTCATTCATTTATTCATTCATCAAGCATGTGAAGCATCTCCTATGTTCTCAGTACAAAGCCTCAGGGAGCACCCCTCCTCCTGAGCAGACAGGACTATAAAAGGGGTACCTGCGTCTAGAACAGGAATTGGCCATTGCAGCCCATCAGCCACACCTGGCCCACTGCATTCTGTAAGGGGAAAGAATGGATTTCCCATTTTTAAAAAGTTGTGCTGAACAACAACAAAAACAAAGAAGAATATTCCATGGAGACCTTCTTGCCCGCAAAGCCTAGACTATTTACCATTCGGTCTTTTATAGGCTGTTTATTCTTTGTTAAAGACAGGCGTGAACTTTCACCACAGTCGGGAGAGTAGCACAGCCTCTCGCACTTTCTGCCAGCTTCAGAGATTATCAGCCCCGTGCTTGTCTATTACCCGCCCACTTGCAGACTTTCCTTCCCTGAGGATTTCAAAGCGAATTCCAGAGACCACGAGATTTTACCTGAGATTCTTGAGGGTGCTCGAAAGTATGAGAAAGTTTTAAAACATGTAACCCCGATACAATGATCACACCAACGAGATCAGTTACAATGTGGTGATTTTCTCTGGTTAGTACCCAGTTCTTAGTCCTTATTCAAATTTCACGGATTGTCTCCAAGATTTTTTTTTTTTTTAAATCAGATGGTTTCTCTGAACCAGATCAACGCAAGGTCTATGTGTGGTTCTGCATTTTGCCTTTTGTGCCTCTTTTACTCGTTTTCATTCTACACGAATCATGTAATCCTTGTGATAGCCCTAAGAGGCACGCAGCTTTTACAATCATCTTTCCCAATGTACAGAGCGGTAAACTGACCCCCAGAAAAGTCAGATAATTTGCCCAAGGCCACTAGCAAATATCAGCGGTGGGATTTGAACCCAATGACCACACTGCACAGCATCTCAGCAGAGTCTAAATAAGAGTTTTGAGAGCAAGATAAGAAGGCAAGGGGCAGGGGCATAGGAGCAGGGAGTGCTTCTTGGAGGAGGCGTCATGGGCACTGTGTCCTGAAGGATGACTGAGAATTGACCAGAAGGACAGAAAGAGCATAGAAACTGGGGAACAGCAGGAACAGGGCATGTCGGCAGCAGCTAGGCACAGGAATGACCAGTGGTCCAGGTTGGGGCTTAGGGTTCAGGGTTATGGAGATGGTAGGTAGGCTGGGGCCATGGTCAGAGGACCGTAAGGGCCACGCCTGGGATGTGTGCATCCCCTGGGGATAATAGGGGTCTTTCCTGACTCAGCCAATACACTGTGCCGGGTGATGATTAAAACTGCCCTGTGAGGTCAGCCCTCATGGCCTCAATTTCCCAGATGGGGAAACTGAGGCCCACAGAGGCTACGCACTCTGCCCTTCTGCCTCTGGATCTCATAATCCCCCAGTGACCCCTAAGGGGCCCTTCTCTTGCCTAATTTCCAGTTCCTGCGATTCAACAAAGAATTGGGAGCCTTCCATGTCCCAGGCCTGGAGGTGGTGGTGGTCATGGGGTGACCAGGGACAGGGCCAGCCCTGGAGCAAGAGCCAATACAGACAAGGGTGGGGAAAACTGCCATCTGTTGAGCTTAGACCTGTTCTTCATACAGGGGACGAGGGAACAGCTGCCTGATGGAGCCGAGAGAAGCATCTTTAGCATTTAGGCCCCTACCTGGAGGTGGGAGGCCCTGGGCGCCAACCCCCAGGCTGAGACTTGTGGCCTCGGACCAGCCACTTGCTTCCCCAGCAGGCTGGGATGAGGCAATCCTCTGGCACCTTCCAGCA